>NC_134274.1:73059650-73359650 GCF_031893055.1 Leptodactylus fuscus | reverse complement strand
CGAGTTCCGTGATGATGTCATAGAGATACATTGTAAGGTCACCGAGTTCCGTGATGATGTCATAGTTTTACATTATGAGGTCATCGAGTTCCGTGATGATGTTATCGAGTTCCGTGATGATGTCATAGAGATATATTGTGAGGTCATCAAGTTCCGTGATGATGTCATAGAGATACATTGTGATATCATCGAGTTCCGTGATGATGTCATAGAGATACTTTGTGAGGTCATCGAGTTCCGTGATGATGTCATAGAGATACATTGTGAGGTCATCGAGTTCCGTGATGATGTCATAGACTTACATTGTCATGTCATCGAGTTCCGTGATGATGTCATAGAGATACATTGTGAGGTCATCGAGTTCCGTGATGATGTCATAGAGATGCATTGTGATGTCATCGAGTTCTGTGATGATGTCATAAAGATACATTGTGATGTCCTCGAGTTCCGTGATGATGTCATAGAGATACATTGTGAGGTCATCGAGTTCCGTGATGATGTCATCGAGTTCCGTGATGATGTCATAGAGATACATTGTGAGGTCACCGAGTTCCGTGATGATGTCATAGAGATACATTGTGAGGTCATCGAGTTCCGTGATGATGTCATCGAGTTCCGTGATGATGTCATAGAGTTCCGTGATGATTTCATAGAGATACATTGTGACGTCATCGAGTTCCGTGATGATGTCATAGAGAAACATTGTGAGGTCATCGAGTTCCGTGATGATGTCATAGTGTTACATTGTGAGGTCATCGAGTTCCGTGATGATGTCATCGAGTTCCGTGATGATGTCATAGTGTTACATTGTGATGTCATCGAGTTCCGTGATAATGTCATAGTTACATTGTGATGTCATCGAGTTCCGTGATGATGTCATAGAGATACATTGTGAGGTCATCGAGTTCCGTGATGATGTTATAGAGAAACATTGTGATGTCATCGAGTTCCGTGATGATGTCATAGAGATACATTGTGAGGTCACCGAGTTCCGTGATGATGTCATAGAGATACATTGTGAGGTCATCGAGTTCCGTGATGATGTCATAAAGATACATTGTGATGTCCTCGAGTTCCGTGATGATGTCATAGAGATACATTGTGAGGTCACCGAGTTCCGTGATGATGTCATAGAGATACATTGTGAGGTCATCGAGTTCCGTGATGATGTCATCGAGTTCCGTGATGATGTCATAGAGTTCCGTGATGATTTCATAGAGATACATTGTGACGTCATCGAGTTCCGTGATGATGTCATAGAGAAACATTGTGAGGTCATCGAGTTCCGTGATGATGTCATAGTGTTACATTGTGAGGTCATCGAGTTCCGTGATGATGTCATCGAGTTCCGTGATGATGTCATAGTGTTACATTGTGATGTCATCGAGTTCCGTGATAATGTCATAGTTACATTGTGATGTCATCGAGTTCCGTGATGATGTCATAGAGATACATTGTGAGGTCATCGAGTTCCGTGATGATGTTATAGAGAAACATTGTGATGTCATCGAGTTCCGTGATGATGTCATAGAGAAACATTGTGATGTAATCGAGTTCTGTGATGATGTCATAAAGATACATTGTGATTTCATCGAGTTCCGTGATGATGTCATAGAGATACATTGTGAGGTCATCGAGTTCCGTGATGATGTCATAGAGATACATTGTGAGGTCATCGAGTTCCGTGATGATGTCATAGAGAAACATTGTGAGGTCATCGAGTTCCGTGATGATGTCAAAGTGTTACATTGTGAGGTCATTGAGTTCCGTGATGATGTCATCGAGTTTCATGATGATGTCATAGAGATACATTGTGAGGTCATCGAGTTCCGTGATGATGTCATAGAGATACATTGTGAGGTCACCGAGTTCTGTGATGATGTCATAGTGTTACATTATGAGGTCATCGAGTTCCGTGATGATGTCATCGAGTTTCGTGATGATGTCATAGAGATCTATTGTGAGGTCATCAAGTTCCGTGATGATGTCATAGAGATACTTTGTGAGGTCATCGAGTTCCGTGATGATGTCATAGTGTTACATTGTGATGTCATCGAGTTCCGTGCTGATGTCATAGAGATACATTGTGAGGTCATCGAGTTCCGTGATGATGTCATTGACATATCTTGTGAGGTCACCGAGTTCCGTGATGATGTCATAGTGTGACATTGTGAGGTCATCGAGTTCCGTGATGATGTCATCGAGTTCCGTGATGATGTCATCGAGTTCCGTGATGATGTCATAGAGATACATTGTGAGGTCATCGAGTTCCGTGATGATGTCATAGAGATACATTGTGATATCATCGAGTTCCGTGATTATGTCATAGAGATGCATTGTGATGTCATCGAGATCTGTGATGATGTTATAAAGATACATTGTGATGTCATCGAGTTCCGTGATGATGTCATAGAGATACATTGAGAGGTCATCGAGTTCCGTGATGATGTCATTGAGATACATTGTGAGGTCATCGAGTTCCGTGATGATGTCATAGAGATACATTGTGAGGTCATCGAGTTCCGTGATGATGTCATAGACTTACATTGTGATGTCATCGAGTTCCGTGATGATGTCATAGAGATGCATTGTGATGTCACTGAGTTCCGTGATGATGTCATAGAGGTGCATTGTGATGTCATCGAGTTCCGTGAAGATGTCATAGAGATACATTGTGAGGTCATCGAGTTCCGTGATGATGTCATCGATTTCTGTGATGATGTCATAGAGATACATTGTGAGGTCATCGAGTTCCGTGATGATGTCATAGAGATACATTGTGAGGTCACCGAGTTCCTTGATGATGTCACAGTGTTACATTATGAGGTCATCGAGTTCCGTGATGATGTCATCGAGTTCCGTGATGATATCATAGAGATATATTGTGAGGTCATCAAGTTCCGTGATGATGTCTTAGACATACTTTGTGAGGTCATCGAGTTCCGTGATGATGTCATAGTGTTACATTGTGATGTCATCGAGTTCCGTGATGATGTCATAGAGATACATTGTGAGGTCATCGAGTTCCGTGATGATGTCATAGAGATACATTGTG
This sequence comes from Leptodactylus fuscus, assembly GCF_031893055.1. NCBI lineage: Eukaryota > Metazoa > Chordata > Amphibia > Anura > Leptodactylidae > Leptodactylus > Leptodactylus fuscus. The sequence goes on along the minus strand of NC_134274.1, from coordinate 73,356,595 downwards.
AGGTCATCGAGTTCCGTGATGATGTCATCGAGTTCCGTGATGATGTCATAGAGATACATTGTGAGGTCATCGAGTTCCGTGATGATGTCATAGATATACATTGTGATGTCACCGAGTTCCGTGATGATGTCATAGATATACATTGTGAGGTCATCGAGTTCCGTGATGATGTCATATAGATACATTGTGAGGTCATCAAGTTCCGTGATGATGTCATAGAGATACATTGTGAGGTCACCGAGTTCCGTGATGATGTCATAGTGTTACATTGTGAGGTCATTGAGTTCCGTGATGATGTCATCGAGTTCCGTGATGATGTCATAGACTTACATTGTCATGTCATCGAGTTCCGTGATGATGTCATAGAGATACATTGTGAGGTCATCGAGTTCCGTGATGATGTCATAGAGATGCATTGTGATGTCATCGAGTTCTGTGATGATGTCATAAAGATACATTGTGATGTCCTCGAGTTCCGTGATGATGTCATAGAGATACATTGTGAGGTCATCGAGTTCCGTGATGATGTCATCGAGTTCCGTGATGATGTCATAGAGTTCCGTGATGATTTCATAGAGATACATTGTGACGTCATCGAGTTCCGTGATGATGTCATAGAGAAACATTGTGAGGTCATCGAGTTCCGTGATGATGTCATAGTGTTACATTGTGAGGTCATCGAGTTCCGTGATGATGTCATCGAGTTCCGTGATGATGTCATAGTGTTACATTGTGATGTCATCGAGTTCCGTGATAATGTCATAGTTACATTGTGATGTCATCGAGTTCCGTGATGATGTCATAGAGATACATTGTGAGGTCATCGAGTTCCGTGATGATGTTATAGAGAAACATTGTGATGTCATCGAGTTCCGTGATGATGTCATAGAGAAACATTGTGATGTAATCGAGTTCTGTGATGATGTCATAAAGATACATTGTGATGTCATCGAGTTCCGTGATGATGTCATAGAGATACATTGTGAGGTCATCGAGTTCCGTGATGATGTCATAGAGATACATTGTGAGGTCATCGAGTTCCGTGATGATGTCATAGAGAAACATTGTGAGGTCATCGAGTTCCGTGATGATGTCAAAGTGTTACATTGTGAGGTCATTGAGTTCCGTGATGATGTCATCGAGTTTCATGATGATGTCATAGTGTTACATTATGAGGTCATCGAGTTCCGTGATGATGTCATCGAGTTCCGTGATGATGTCATAGAGATATATTGTGAGGTCATCAAGTTACGTGATGATGTCATAGAGATACATTGTGATATCATCGAGTTCCGTGATGATGTCATAGAGATACTTTGTGAGGTCATCGAGTTCCGTGATGATGTCATAGTGTTACATTGTGATGTCATCGAGTTCCGTGATGATGTCATAGAGATACATTGTGAGGTCATCGAGTTCCGTGATGATGTCTTAGAGATACATTGTGAGGTCATCGAGTTCCGTGATGATGTCATAGACTTACATTGTCATGTCATCGAGTTCCGTGATGATGTCATAGAGATACATTGTGAGGTCATCGAGTTCCGTGATGATGTCATAGAGATGCATTGTGATGTCATCGAGTTCTGTGATGATGTCATAAAGATACATTGTGATGTCCTCGAGTTCCGTGATGATGTCATAGAGATACATTGTGAGGTCATCGAGTTCCGTGATGATGTCATCGAGTTCCGTGATGATGTCATAGAGTTCCGTGATGATTTCATAGAGATACATTGTGACGTCATCGAGTTCCGTGATGATGTCATAGAGAAACATTGTGAGGTCATCGAGTTCCGTGATGATGTCATAGTGTTACATTGTGAGGTCATCGAGTTCCGTGATGATGTCATCGAGTTCCGTGATGATGTCATAGTGTTACATTGTGATGTCATCGAGTTCCGTGATAATGTCATAGTTACATTGTGATGTCATCGAGTTCCGTGATAATGTCATAGTTACATTGTGAGGTCATCGAGTTCCGTGATGATGTTATAGAGAAACATTGTGATGTCATCGAGTTCCGTGATGATGTCATAGAGAAACATTGTGATGTCATCGAGTTCTGTGATGATGTCATAAAGATACATTGTGATGTCATCGAGTTCCGTGATGATGTCATAGAGATACATTGTGAGGTCATCGAGTTCCGTGATGATGTCATAGAGATACATTGTGAGGTCATCGAGTTCCGTGATGATGTCATAGAGAAACATTGTGAGGTCATTGAGTTCCGTGATGATGTCATCGAGTTTCATGATGATGTCATAGAGATACATTGTGAGGTCATCGAGTTCCGTGATGATGTCATCGAGTTCCGTGATGATGTCATAGAGATACTTTGTGAGGTCATCGAGTTCCGTGATGATGTCATCGAGTTCCGTGATGATGTCATAGTGTTACATTGTGATGTCATCGAGTTCCGTGATAATGTCATAGTTACATTGTGATGTCATCGAGTTCCGTGATGATGTCATAGAGATACATTGTGAGGTCATCGAGTTCCGTGATGATGTTATAGAGAAACATTGTGATGTCATCGAGTTCCGTGATGATGTCATAGAGAAACATTGTGATGTCATCGAGTTCTGTGATGATGTCATAAAGATACATTGTGATGTCATCGAGTTCCGTGATGATGTCATAGAGATACATTGTGAGGTCATCGAGTTCCGTGATGATGTCATAGAGATACATTGTGAGGTCATCGAGTTCCGTGATGATGTCATAGAGAAACATTGTGAGGTCATTGAGTTCCGTGATGATGTCATCGAGTTTCATGATGATGTCATAGAGATACATTGTGAGGTCATCGAGTTCCGTGATGATGTCATCGAGTTCCGTGGTGATGTCATAGAGATACATTGTGAGGTCATCGAGTTCCGTAATGATGTCATAGAGATACATTGTGAGGTCATCGAGTTCCGTGATGATGTCATAGTGTTACATTGTGATGTCATCGAGTTCCGTGATGATGTCATAGTTACATTGTGATGTCATCAAATTCTGTGATGATGTCATAGAAATACATTGTGAGGTCATCGAGTTCCGTGATGATGTCATAGAGAAACATTGTGAGGTCTTCTAGTTCCGTGACGATGTCATAGAGATACATTGTGAGGTCATCGAGTTCCGTGATGATGTCATAGAGATACATTGTGAGGTCACCGAGTTCCGTGATGATGTCATAGTGTTACATTATGAGGTCATCGAGTTCCGTGATGATGTCATCGAGTTCCGTGATGATGTCATCGAGTTCCGTGATGATGTCATAGAGATACATTGTGAGGTCATCAAGTTCCGTGATGATGTCATAGAGATACTTTGTGAGGTCATCGAGTTCCGTAATGATGTCATAGAGATACATTGTGAGGTCATCGAGTTCCGTGATGATGTCATAGTGTTACATTGTGATGTCATCGAGTTCCGTGATGATGTCATAGTTACATTGTGATGTTATCAAATTCTGTGATGATGTCATAGAAATACATTGTGAGGTCATCGAGTTCCGTGATGATGTCATAGAGAAACATTGTGAGGTCTTCTAGTTCCGTGATGATGTCATAGAGATACATTGTGAGGTCACCGAGTTCCGTGATGATGTCATAGTGTTACATTATGAGGTCATCGAGTTCCGTGATGATGTCATCGAGTTCCGTGATGATGTCATCGAGTTCCGTGATGATGTCATCGAGTTCCGTGATGATGTCATCGAGTTCCGTGATGATGTCATAGAGATACATTGTGAGGTCATCGAGTTCCGTGATGATGTCATAGAGATACATTGTGATATCATCGAGTTCCGTGATTATGTCATAGAGATGCATTGTGATGTCATCGAGTTCTGTGATGATGTTATAAAGATACATAGTGATGTCATCGAGTTCCGTGATGATGTCATAGAGATACATTGTGAGGTCATCGAGTTCCGTGATGATGTCATTGAGATACATTGTGAGGTCATCGAGTTCCGTGATGATGTCATAGAGATACATTGTGAGGTCATCGAGTTCCGTGATGATGTCATAGACTTACATTGTGATGTCATCGAGTTCCGTGATGATGTCATAGAGATGCATTGTGATGTCACTGAGTTCCGTGATGATGTCATAGAGGTGCATTGTGATGTCATCGAGTTCCGTGATGATGTCATAGAGATACATTGTGAGGTCATCGAGTTCCGTGATGATGTCATCGATTTCCGTGATGATGTCATAGAGATACATTGTGAGGTCATCGAGTTCCGTGATGATGTCATAGAGATACATTGTAAGGTCACCGAGATCCGTGATGATGTCATAGTTTTACATTATGAGGTCATCGAGTTCCGTGATGATGTCATCGAGTTCCGTGATGATGTCATAGAGATATATTGTGAGGTCATCAAGTTCCGTGATGATGTCATAGAGATACATTGTGATATCATCGAGTTCCGTGATGATGTCATAGAGATACTTTGTGAGGTCATCGAGTTCCGTGATGATGTCATAGAGATACATTGTGAGGTCATCGAGTTCCGTGATGATGTCATAGACTTACATTGTCATGTCATCGAGTTCCGTGATGATGTCATAGAGATACATTGTGAGGTCATCGAGTTCCGTGATGATGTCATAGAGATGCATTGTGATGTCATCGAGTTCTGTGATGATGTCATAAAGATACATTGTGATGTCCTCGAGTTCCGTGATGATGTCATAGAGATACATTGTGAGGTCATCGAGTTCCGTGATGATGTCATCGAGTTCCGTGATGATGTCATAGAGTTCCGTGATGATGTCATAGAGTTCCGTGATGATTTCATAGAGATACATTGTGACGTCATCGAGTTCCGTGATGATGTCATAGAGAAACATTGTGAGGTCATCGAGTTCCGTGATGATGTCATAGTGTTACATTGTGAGGTCATCGAGTTCCGTGATGATGTCATCGAGTTCCGTGATGATGTCATAGTGTTACATTGTGATGTCATCGAGTTCCGTGATAATGTCATAGTTACATTGTGATGTCATCGAGTTCCGTGATGATGTCATAGAGATACATTGTGAGGTCATCGAGTTCCGTGATGATGTTATAGAGAAACATTGTGATGTCATCGAGTTCCGTGATGATGTCATAGAGAAACATTGTGATGTAATCGAGTTCTGTGATGATGTCATAAAGATACATTGTGATTTCATCGAGTTCCGTGATGATGTCATAGAGATACATTGTGAGGTCATCGAGTTCCGTGATGATGTCATAGAGATACATTGTGAGGTCATCGAGTTCCGTGATGATGTCATAGAGAAACATTGTGAGGTCATCGAGTTCCGTGATGATGTCAAAGTGTTACATTGTGAGGTCATTGAGTTCCGTGATGATGTCATCGAGTTTCATGATGATGTCATAGAGATACATTGTGAGGTCATCGAGTTCCGTGATGATGTCATAGAGATACATTGTGAGGTCACCGAGTTCTGTGATGATGTCATAGTGTTACATTATGAGGTCATCGAGTTCCGTGATGATGTCATCGAGTTTCGTGATGATGTCATAGAGATCTATTGTGAGGTCATCAAGTTCCGTGATGATGTCATAGAGATACTTTGTGAGGTCATCGAGTTCCGTGATGATGTCATAGTGTTACATTGTGATGTCATCGAGTTCCGTGCTGATGTCATAGAGATACATTGTGAGGTCATCGAGTTCCGTGATGATGTCATTGACATATCTTGTGAGGTCACCGAGTTCCGTGATGATGTCATAGTGTGACATTGTGAGGTCATCGAGTTCCGTGATGATGTCATCGAGTTCCGTATGATGTCATCGAGTTCCGTGATGATGTCATAGAGATACATTGTGAGGTCATCGAGTTCCGTGATGATGTCATAGAGATACATTGTGAGGTCACCGAGTTCCGAGACGATGTCATCGAGTTCCGTGATGATGTCATAGAGATACATTGTGAGGTCATCGAGTTCCGTGATGATGTCATAGAGATACATTGTGATATCATCGAGTTCCGTGATGATGTCATAGAGATGCATTGTGATGTCATCGAGTTCCGTGATTATGTCATAGAGATGCATTGTGATGTCATCGAGTTCTGTGATGATGTCATAAAGATACATTGTGATGTCATCGAGTTCCGTGATGATGTCATAGAGATACATTGTGAGGTCATCGAGTTCCGTGATGATGTCATAGAGATACATTGTGAGGTCATCGAGTTCCGTGATGATGTCATAGAGATACATTGTGAGGTCATCGAGTTCTGTGATGATGTCATAGACTTACATTGTGATGTCATCGAGATCAGTGATGATGTCTTAGAGATACATTGTGATGTCATCGAGTTCCATGATGATGTCATAGAGATACATTGTGATGTCATCGAGATCAGTGATGATGTCATAGAGATACATTGTGATGTCATCGAGTTCCATGATGATGTCATAAAGATACATTGTGATGTCACTGAGTTCCGTGATGATGTCATAGAGGTGCATTGTGATGTCATCGAGTTCCGTGATGATGTCATAGAGATACATTGTGAGGTCATCGAGTTCCGTGATGATGTCATCGATTTCTGTGATGATGTCATAGAGATACATTGTGAGGTCATCGAGTTCCGTGATGATGTCATAGAGATACATTGTGAGGTCACTGAGTTCCTTGATGATGTCACAGTGTTACATTATGAGGTCATCGAGTTCCGTGATGATGTCATCGAGTTCCGTAATGATGTCATAGAGATATATTGTGAGGTCATCAAGTTCCGTGATGATGTCTTAGAGATACTTTGTGAGGTCATCGAGTTCCGTGATGATGTCATAGTGTTACATTGTGAGGTCATCGAGTTCCGTGATGATGTCATAGAGATACATTGTGAGGTCATCGAGTTCCGTGATGATGTCATCGAGTTCCGTGATGATGTCATAGAGATACATTGTGAGGTCATCGAGTTTCGTGATAATGTCATAGATATACATTGTGATGTCACCGAGTTCCGTGATTATGTCATAGATATACATTGTGAGGTCATCGAGTTCCGTGATGATGTCATATAGATACATTGTGAGGTCATCGAGTTCCGTGATGATGTCATAGAGATACATTGTGAGGTCACCGAGTTCCGTGATGATGTCAAAGTGTTACATTGTGAGGTCATCGAGGTCCGTGATGATGTCATCGAGTTCCGTGATGATGTCATAGTGTTACATTGTGATGTCATCGAGTTCCGTGATGATGTCATAGTTACATTGTGAGGTCATCGAATTCTGTGATGATGTCATAGAAATACATTGTGAGGTCATCGAGTTCCGTGATGATGTCATAGAGAAACATTGTGAGGTCTTCGAGTTCCGTGATGATGTCATAGAGATACATTGTGAGGTCATCGAGTTCCGTGATGATGTCATAGAGATACATTGTGAGGTCACCGAGTTCTGTGATGATGTCATAGTGTTACATTATAAGGTCATCGAGTTCCGTGATGATGTCATCGAGTTCCGTGATGATGTCATAGAGATACATTGTGAGGTCATCAAGTTCCGTGATGATGTCATAGAGATACTTTGTGAGGTCATCGAGTTCCGTGATGATGTCATAGTGTTACATTGTGATGTCATCGAGTTCCGTGCTGATGTCATAGAGATACATTGTGAGGTCATCGAGTTCCGTGATGATGTCATTGACATATCTTGTGAGGTCACCGAGTTCCGTGATGATGTCATAGAGATATATTGTGAGGTCATCAAGTTCCGTGATGATGTCATAGAGATACTTTGTGAGGTCATCGAGTTCCGTGATGATGTCATAGTGTTACATTGTGAGGTCATCGAGTTTCGTGATGATGTCATAGAGTTACATTGTGAGGTCACCGAGTTCCGTGATGATGTCATAGTGTTACATTGAGAGGTCATTGAGTTCCGTGATGATGTCATCGAGTTCCGTGATGATGTCATAGAGATACATTGTGAGGTCATCGAGTTCCGTGATGATGTCATAGAGAAACATTGTGAGGTCATTGAGTTCCGTGATGATGTCATCGAGTTTCATGATGATGTCATAGAGATACATTGTGAGGTCATCGAGTTCCGTGATGATGTCATCGAGTTCCGTGGTGATGTCATAGAGATACATTGTGAGGTCATCGAGTTCCGTAATGATGTCATAGAGATACATTGTGAGGTCATCGAGTTCCGTGATGATGTCATAGTGTTACATTGTGATGTCATCGAGTTCCGTGATGATGTCATAGTTACATTGTGATGTCATCAAATTCTGTGATGATGTCATAGAAATACATTGTGAGGTCATCGAGTTCCGTGATGATGTCATAGAGAAACATTGTGAGGTCTTCTAGTTCCGTGACGATGTCATAGAGATACATTGTGAGGTCATCGAGTTCCGTGATGATGTCATAGAGATACATTGTGAGGTCACCGAGTTCCGTGATGATGTCATAGTGTTACATTATGAGGTCATCGAGTTCCGTGATGATGTCATCGAGTTCCGTGATGATGTCATCGAGTTCCGTGATGATGTCATAGAGATACATTGTGAGGTCATCAAGTTCCGTGATGATGTCATAGAGATACTTTGTGAGGTCATCGAGTTCCGTAATGATGTCATAGAGATACATTGTGAGGTCATCGAGTTCCGTGATGATGTCAAAGTGTTACATTGTGATGTCATCGAGTTCCGTGATGATGTCATAGTTACATTGTGATGTTATCAAATTCTGTGATGATGTCATAGAAATACATTGTGAGGTCATCGAGTTCCGTGATGATGTCATAGAGAAACATTGTGAGGTCTTCTAGTTCCGTGATGATGTCATAGAGATACATTGTGAGGTCATCGAGTTCCGTGATGATGTCATAGAGATACATTGTGAGGTCACCGAGTTCCGTGATGATGTCATAGTGTTACATTATGAGGTCATCGAGTTCCGTGATGATGTCATCGAGTTCCGTGATGATGTCATCGAGTTCCGTGATGATGTCATAGAGATACATTGTGAGGTCATCAAGTTCCGTGATGATGTCATAGACATATCTTGTGAGGTCACCGAGTTCCGTGATGATGTCATAGTGTGACATTGTGAGGTCATCGAGTTCCGTGATGATGTCATCGAGTTCCGTGATGATGTCATCGAGTTCCGTGATGATGTCATAGAGATACATTGTGAGGTCATCGAGTTCCGTGATGATGTCATAGAGATACATTGTGATATCATCGAGTTCCGTGATTATGTCATAGAGATGCATTGTGATGTCATCGAGTTCTGTGATGATGTTATAAAGATACATAGTGATGTCATCGAGTTCCGTGATGATGTCATAGAGATACATTGTGAGGTCATCGAGTTCCGTGATGATGTCATTGAGATACATTGTGAGGTCATCGAGTTCCGTGATGATGTCATAGAGATACATTGTGAGGTCATCGAGTTCCGTGATGATGTCATAGACTTACATTGTGATGTCATCGAGTTCCGTGATGATGTCATAGAGATGCATTGTGATGTCACTGAGTTCCGTGATGATGTCATAGAGGTGCATTGTGATGTCATCGAGTTCCGTGATGATGTCATAGAGATACATTGTGAGGTCATCGAGTTCCGTGATGATGTCATCGATTTCCGTGATGATGTCATAGAGATACATTGTGAGGTCATCGAGTTCCGTGATGATGTCATAGAGATACATTGTAAGGTCACCGAGTTCCGTGATGATGTCATAGTTTTACATTATGAGGTCATCGAGTTCCGTGATGATGTCATCGAGTTCCGTGATGATGTCATAGAGATATATTGTGAGGTCATCAAGTTCCGTGATGATGTCATAGAGATACATTGTGATATCATCGAGTTCCGTGATGATGTCATAGAGATACTTTGTGAGGTCATCGAGTTCCGTGATGATGTCATAGAGATACATTGTGAGGTCATCGAGTTCCGTGATGATGTCATAGACTTACATTGTCATGTCATCGAGTTCCGTGATGATGTCATAGAGATACATTGTGAGGTCATCGAGTTCCGTGATGATGTCATAGAGATGCATTGTGATGTCATCGAGTTCTGTGATGATGTCATAAAGATACATTGTGATGTCCTCGAGTTCCGTGATGATGTCATAGAGATACATTGTGAGGTCATCGAGTTCCGTGATGATGTCATCGAGTTCCGTGATGATGTCATAGAGATACATTGTGAGGTCACCGAGTTCCGTGATGATGTCATAGAGATACATTGTGAGGTCATCGAGTTCCGTGATGATGTCATCGAGTTCCGTGATGATGTCATAGGGTTCCGTGATGATTTCATAGAGATACATTGTGACGTCATCGAGTTCCGTGATGATGTCATAGAGAAACATTGTGAGGTCATCGAGTTCCGTGATGATGTCATAGTGTTACATTGTGAGGTCATCGAGTTCCGTGATGATGTCATCGAGTTCCGTGATGATGTCATAGTGTTACATTGTGATGTCATCGAGTTCCGTGATAATGTCATAGTTACATTGTGATGTCATCGAGTTCCGTGATGATGTCATAGAGATACATTGTGAGGTCATCGAGTTCCGTGATGATGTTATAGAGAAACATTGTGATGTCATCGAGTTCCGTGATGATGTCATAGAGATACATTGTGAGGTCACCGAGTTCCGTGATGATGTCATAGAGATACATTGTGAGGTCATCGAGTTCCGTGATGATGTCATAAAGATACATTGTGATGTCCTCGAGTTCCGTGATGATGTCATAGAGATACATTGTGAGGTCACCGAGTTCCGTGATGATGTCATAGAGATACATTGTGAGGTCATCGAGTTCCGTGATGATGTCATCGAGTTCCGTGATGATGTCATAGAGTTCCGTGATGATTTCATAGAGATACATTGTGACATCATCGAGTTCCGTGATGATGTCATAGAGAAACATTGTGAGGTCATCGAGTTCCGTGATGATGTCATAGTGTTACATTGTGAGGTCATCGAGTTCCGTGATGATGTCATCGAGTTCCGTGATGATGTCATAGTGTTACATTGTGATGTCATCGAGTTCCGTGATAATGTCATAGTTACATTGTGATGTCATCGAGTTCCGTGATGATGTCATAGAGATACATTGTGAGGTCATCGAGTTCCGTGATGATGTTATAGAGAAACATTGTGATGTCATCGAGTTCCGTGATGATGTCATAGAGAAACATTGTGATGTAATCGAGTTCTGTGATGATGTCATAAAGATACATTGTGATTTCATCGAGTTCCGTGATGATGTCATAGAGATACATTGTGAGGTCATCGAGTTCCGTGATGATGTCATAGAGATACATTGTGAGGTCATCGAGTTCCGTGATGATGTCATAGAGAAACATTGTGAGGTCATCGAGTTCCGTGATGATGTCAAAGTGTTACATTGTGAGGTCATTGAGTTCCGTGATGATGTCATCGAGTTTCATGATGATGTCATAGAGATACATTGTGAGGTCATCGAGTTCCGTGATGATGTCATAGAGATACATTGTGAGGTCACCGAGTTCTGTGATGATGTCATAGTGTTACATTATGAGGTCATCGAGTTCCGTGATGATGTCATCGAGTTCCGTGATGATGTCATAGAGATACTTTGTGAGGTCATCGAGTTCCGTGATGATGTCATCGAGTTCCGTGATGATGTCATAGTGTTACATTGTGATGTCATCGAGTTCCGTGATAATGTCATAGTTACATTGTGATGTCATCGAGTTCCGTGATGATGTCATAGAGATACATTGTGAGGTCATCGAGTTCCGTGATGATGTTATAGAGAAACATTGTGATGTCATCGAGTTCCGTGATGATGTCATAGAGAAACATTGTGATGTCATCGAGTTCTGTGATGATGTCATAAAGATACATTGTGATGTCATCGAGTTCCGTGATGATGTCATAGAGATACATTGTGAGGTCATCGAGTTCCGTGATGATGTCATAGAGATACATTGTGAGGTCATCGAGTTCCGTGATGATGTCATAGAGAAACATTGTGAGGTCATTGAGTTCCGTGATGATGTCATCGAGTTTCATGATGATGTCATAGAGATACATTGTGAGGTCATCGAGTTCCGTGATGATGTCATCGAGTTCCGTGGTGATGTCATAGAGATACATTGTGAGGTCATCGAGTTCCGTAATGATGTCATAGAGATACATTGTGAGGTCATCGAGTTCCGTGATGATGTCATAGTGTTACATTGTGATGTCATCGAGTTCCGTGATGATGTCATAGTTACATTGTGATGTCATCAAATTCTGTGATGATGTCATAGAAATACATTGTGAGGTCATCGAGTTCCGTGATGATGTCATAGAGAAACATTGTGAGGTCTTCTAGTTCCGTGACGATGTCATAGAGATACATTGTGAGGTCATCGAGTTCCGTGATGATGTCATAGAGATACATTGTGAGGTCACCGAGTTCCGTGATGATGTCATAGTGTTACATTATGAGGTCATCGAGTTCCGTGATGATGTCATCGAGTTCCGTGATGATGTCATCGAGTTCCGTGATGATGTCATAGAGATACATTGTGAGGTCATCAAGTTCCGTGATGATGTCATAGAGATACTTTGTGAGGTCATCGAGTTCCGTAATGATGTCATAGAGATACATTGTGAGGTCATCGAGTTCCGTGATGATGTCATAGTGTTACATTGTGATGTCATCGAGTTCCGTGATGATGTCATAGTTACATTGTGATGTTATCAAATTCTGTGATGATGTCATAGAAATACATTGTGAGGTCATCGAGTTCCGTGATGATGTCATAGAGAAACATTGTGAGGTCTTCTAGTTCCGTGATGATGTCATAGAGATACATTGTGAGGTCACCGAGTTCCGTGATGATGTCATAGTGTTACATTATGAGGTCATCGAGTTCCGTGATGATGTCATCGAGTTCCGTGATGATGTCATCGAGTTCCGTGATGATGTCATCGAGTTCCGTGATGATGTCATCGAGTTCCGTGATGATGTCATAGAGATACATTGTGAGGTCATCGAGTTCCGTGATGATGTCATAGAGATACATTGTGATATCATCGAGTTCCGTGATTATGTCATAGAGATGCATTGTGATGTCATCGAGTTCTGTGATGATGTTATAAAGATACATAGTGATGTCATCGAGTTCCGTGATGATGTCATAGAGATACATTGTGAGGTCATCGAGTTCCGTGATGATGTCATTGAGATACATTGTGAGGTCATCGAGTTCCGTGATGATGTCATAGAGATACATTGTGAGGTCATCGAGTTCCGTGATGATGTCATAGACTTACATTGTGATGTCATCGAGTTCCGTGATGATGTCATAGAGATGCATTGTGATGTCACTGAGTTCCGTGATGATGTCATAGAGGTGCATTGTGATGTCATCGAGTTCCGTGATGATGTCATAGAGATACATTGTGAGGTCATCGAGTTCCGTGATGATGTCATCGATTTCCGTGATGATGTCATAGAGATACATTGTGAGGTCATCGAGTTCCGTGATGATGTCATAGAGATACATTGTAAGGTCACCGAGATCCGTGATGATGTCATAGTTTTACATTATGAGGTCATCGAGTTCCGTGATGATGTCATCGAGTTCCGTGATGATGTCATAGAGATATATTGTGAGGTCATCAAGTTCCGTGATGATGTCATAGAGATACATTGTGATATCATCGAGTTCCGTGATGATGTCATAGAGATACTTTGTGAGGTCATCGAGTTCCGTGATGATGTCATAGAGATACATTGTGAGGTCATCGAGTTCCGTGATGATGTCATAGACTTACATTGTCATGTCATCGAGTTCCGTGATGATGTCATAGAGATACATTGTGAGGTCATCGAGTTCCGTGATGATGTCATAGAGATGCATTGTGATGTCATCGAGTTCTGTGATGATGTCATAAAGATACATTGTGATGTCCTCGAGTTCCGTGATGATGTCATAGAGATACATTGTGAGGTCATCGAGTTCCGTGATGATGTCATCGAGTTCCGTGATGATGTCATAGAGTTCCGTGATGATGTCATAGAGTTCCGTGATGATTTCATAGAGATACATTGTGACGTCATCGAGTTCCGTGATGATGTCATAGAGAAACATTGTGAGGTCATCGAGTTCCGTGATGATGTCATAGTGTTACATTGTGAGGTCATCGAGTTCCGTGATGATGTCATCGAGTTCCGTGATGATGTCATAGTGTTACATTGTGATGTCATCGAGTTCCGTGATAATGTCATAGTTACATTGTGATGTCATCGAGTTCCGTGATGATGTCATAGAGATACATTGTGAGGTCATCGAGTTCCGTGATGATGTTATAGAGAAACATTGTGATGTCATCGAGTTCCGTGATGATGTCATAGAGAAACATTGTGATGTAATCGAGTTCTGTGATGATGTCATAAAGATACATTGTGATTTCATCGAGTTCCGTGATGATGTCATAGAGATACATTGTGAGGTCATCGAGTTCCGTGATGATGTCATAGAGATACATTGTGAGGTCATCGAGTTCCGTGATGATGTCATAGAGAAACATTGTGAGGTCATCGAGTTCCGTGATGATGTCAAAGTGTTACATTGTGAGGTCATTGAGTTCCGTGATGATGTCATCGAGTTTCATGATGATGTCATAGAGATACATTGTGAGGTCATCGAGTTCCGTGATGATGTCATAGAGATACATTGTGAGGTCACCGAGTTCTGTGATGATGTCATAGTGTTACATTATGAGGTCATCGAGTTCCGTGATGATGTCATCGAGTTTCGTGATGATGTCATAGAGATCTATTGTGAGGTCATCAAGTTCCGTGATGATGTCATAGAGATACTTTGTGAGGTCATCGAGTTCCGTGATGATGTCATAGTGTTACATTGTGATGTCATCGAGTTCCGTGCTGATGTCATAGAGATACATTGTGAGGTCATCGAGTTCCGTGATGATGTCATTGACATATCTTGTGAGGTCACCGAGTTCCGTGATGATGTCATAGTGTGACATTGTGAGGTCATCGAGTTCCGTGATGATGTCATCGAGTTCCGTATGATGTCATCGAGTTCCGTGATGATGTCATAGAGATACATTGTGAGGTCATCGAGTTCCGTGATGATGTCATAGAGATACATTGTGAGGTCACCGAGTTCCGAGACGATGTCATCGAGTTCCGTGATGATGTCATAGAGATACATTGTGAGGTCATCGAGTTCCGTGATGATGTCATAGAGATACATTGTGATATCATCGAGTTCCGTGATGATGTCATAGAGATGCATTGTGATGTCATCGAGTTCCGTGATTATGTCATAGAGATGCATTGTGATGTCATCGAGTTCTGTGATGATGTCATAAAGATACATTGTGATGTCATCGAGTTCCGTGATGATGTCATAGAGATACATTGTGAGGTCATCGAGTTCCGTGATGATGTCATAGAGATACATTGTGAGGTCATCGAGTTCCGTGATGATGTCATAGAGATACATTGTGAGGTCATCGAGTTCTGTGATGATGTCATAGACTTACATTGTGATGTCATCGAGATCAGTGATGATGTCTTAGAGATACATTGTGATGTCATCGAGTTCCATGATGATGTCATAGAGATACATTGTGATGTCATCGAGATCAGTGATGATGTCATAGAGATACATTGTGATGTCATCGAGTTCCATGATGATGTCATAAAGATACATTGTGATGTCACTGAGTTCCGTGATGATGTCATAGAGGTGCATTGTGATGTCATCGAGTTCCGTGATGATGTCATAGAGATACATTGTGAGGTCATCGAGTTCCGTGATGATGTCATCGATTTCTGTGATGATGTCATAGAGATACATTGTGAGGTCATCGAGTTCCGTGATGATGTCATAGAGATACATTGTGAGGTCACTGAGTTCCTTGATGATGTCACAGTGTTACATTATGAGGTCATCGAGTTCCGTGATGATGTCATCGAGTTCCGTAATGATGTCATAGAGATATATTGTGAGGTCATCAAGTTCCGTGATGATGTCTTAGAGATACTTTGTGAGGTCATCGAGTTCCGTGATGATGTCATAGTGTTACATTGTGAGGTCATCGAGTTCCGTGATGATGTCATAGAGATACATTGTGAGGTCATCGAGTTCCGTGATGATGTCATCGAGTTCCGTGATGATGTCATAGAGATACATTGTGAGGTCATCGAGTTTCGTGATAATGTCATAGATATACATTGTGATGTCACCGAGTTCCGTGATTATGTCATAGATATACATTGTGAGGTCATCGAGTTCCGTGATGATGTCATATAGATACATTGTGAGGTCATCGAGTTCCGTGATGATGTCATAGAGATACATTGTGAGGTCACCGAGTTCCGTGATGATGTCAAAGTGTTACATTGTGAGGTCATCGAGGTCCGTGATGATGTCATCGAGTTCCGTGATGATGTCATAGTGTTACATTGTGATGTCATCGAGTTCCGTGATGATGTCATAGTTACATTGTGAGGTCATCGAATTCTGTGATGATGTCATAGAAATACATTGTGAGGTCATCGAGTTCCGTGATGATGTCATAGAGAAACATTGTGAGGTCTTCGAGTTCCGTGATGATGTCATAGAGATACATTGTGAGGTCATCGAGTTCCGTGATGATGTCATAGAGATACATTGTGAGGTCACCGAGTTCTGTGATGATGTCATAGTGTTACATTATAAGGTCATCGAGTTCCGTGATGATGTCATCGAGTTCCGTGATGATGTCATAGAGATACATTGTGAGGTCATCAAGTTCCGTGATGATGTCATAGAGATACTTTGTGAGGTCATCGAGTTCCGTGATGATGTCATAGTGTTACATTGTGATGTCATCGAGTTCCGTGCTGATGTCATAGAGATACATTGTGAGGTCATCGAGTTCCGTGATGATGTCATTGACATATCTTGTGAGGTCACCGAGTTCCGTGATGATGTCATAGAGATATATTGTGAGGTCATCAAGTTCCGTGATGATGTCATAGAGATACTTTGTGAGGTCATCGAGTTCCGTGATGATGTCATAGTGTTACATTGTGAGGTCATCGAGTTTCGTGATGATGTCATAGAGTTACATTGTGAGGTCACCGAGTTCCGTGATGATGTCATAGTGTTACATTGAGAGGTCATTGAGTTCCGTGATGATGTCATCGAGTTCCGTGATGATGTCATAGAGATACATTGTGAGGTCATCGAGTTCCGTGATGATGTCATAGAGAAACATTGTGAGGTCATTGAGTTCCGTGATGATGTCATCGAGTTTCATGATGATGTCATAGAGATACATTGTGAGGTCATCGAGTTCCGTGATGATGTCATCGAGTTCCGTGGTGATGTCATAGAGATACATTGTGAGGTCATCGAGTTCCGTAATGATGTCATAGAGATACATTGTGAGGTCATCGAGTTCCGTGATGATGTCATAGTGTTACATTGTGATGTCATCGAGTTCCGTGATGATGTCATAGTTACATTGTGATGTCATCAAATTCTGTGATGATGTCATAGAAATACATTGTGAGGTCATCGAGTTCCGTGATGATGTCATAGAGAAACATTGTGAGGTCTTCTAGTTCCGTGACGATGTCATAGAGATACATTGTGAGGTCATCGAGTTCCGTGATGATGTCATAGAGATACATTGTGAGGTCACCGAGTTCCGTGATGATGTCATAGTGTTACATTATGAGGTCATCGAGTTCCGTGATGATGTCATCGAGTTCCGTGATGATGTCATCGAGTTCCGTGATGATGTCATAGAGATACATTGTGAGGTCATCAAGTTCCGTGATGATGTCATAGAGATACTTTGTGAGGTCATCGAGTTCCGTAATGATGTCATAGAGATACATTGTGAGGTCATCGAGTTCCGTGATGATGTCAAAGTGTTACATTGTGATGTCATCGAGTTCCGTGATGATGTCATAGTTACATTGTGATGTTATCAAATTCTGTGATGATGTCATAGAAATACATTGTGAGGTCATCGAGTTCCGTGATGATGTCATAGAGAAACATTGTGAGGTCTTCTAGTTCCGTGATGATGTCATAGAGATACATTGTGAGGTCATCGAGTTCCGTGATGATGTCATAGAGATACATTGTGAGGTCACCGAGTTCCGTGATGATGTCATAGTGTTACATTATGAGGTCATCGAGTTCCGTGATGATGTCATCGAGTTCCGTGATGATGTCATCGAGTTCCGTGATGATGTCATAGAGATACATTGTGAGGTCATCAAGTTCCGTGATGATGTCATAGACATATCTTGTGAGGTCACCGAGTTCCGTGATGATGTCATAGTGTGACATTGTGAGGTCATCGAGTTCCGTGATGATGTCATCGAGTTCCGTGATGATGTCATCGAGTTCCGTGATGATGTCATAGAGATACATTGTGAGGTCATCGAGTTCCGTGATGATGTCATAGAGATACATTGTGATATCATCGAGTTCCGTGATTATGTCATAGAGATGCATTGTGATGTCATCGAGTTCTGTGATGATGTTATAAAGATACATAGTGATGTCATCGAGTTCCGTGATGATGTCATAGAGATACATTGTGAGGTCATCGAGTTCCGTGATGATGTCATTGAGATACATTGTGAGGTCATCGAGTTCCGTGATGATGTCATAGAGATACATTGTGAGGTCATCGAGTTCCGTGATGATGTCATAGACTTACATTGTGATGTCATCGAGTTCCGTGATGATGTCATAGAGATGCATTGTGATGTCACTGAGTTCCGTGATGATGTCATAGAGGTGCATTGTGATGTCATCGAGTTCCGTGATGATGTCATAGAGATACATTGTGAGGTCATCGAGTTCCGTGATGATGTCATCGATTTCCGTGATGATGTCATAGAGATACATTGTGAGGTCATCGAGTTCCGTGATGATGTCATAGAGATACATTGTAAGGTCACCGAGTTCCGTGATGATGTCATAGTTTTACATTATGAGGTCATCGAGTTCCGTGATGATGTCATCGAGTTCCGTGATGATGTCATAGAGATATATTGTGAGGTCATCAAGTTCCGTGATGATGTCATAGAGATACATTGTGATATCATCGAGTTCCGTGATGATGTCATAGAGATACTTTGTGAGGTCATCGAGTTCCGTGATGATGTCATAGAGATACATTGTGAGGTCATCGAGTTCCGTGATGATGTCATAGACTTACATTGTCATGTCATCGAGTTCCGTGATGATGTCATAGAGATACATTGTGAGGTCATCGAGTTCCGTGATGATGTCATAGAGATGCATTGTGATGTCATCGAGTTCTGTGATGATGTCATAAAGATACATTGTGATGTCCTCGAGTTCCGTGATGATGTCATAGAGATACATTGTGAGGTCATCGAGTTCCGTGATGATGTCATCGAGTTCCGTGATGATGTCATAGAGATACATTGTGAGGTCACCGAGTTCCGTGATGATGTCATAGAGATACATTGTGAGGTCATCGAGTTCCGTGATGATGTCATCGAGTTCCGTGATGATGTCATAGGGTTCCGTGATGATTTCATAGAGATACATTGTGACGTCATCGAGTTCCGTGATGATGTCATAGAGAAACATTGTGAGGTCATCGAGTTCCGTGATGATGTCATAGTGTTACATTGTGAGGTCATCGAGTTCCGTGATGATGTCATCGAGTTCCGTGATGATGTCATAGTGTTACATTGTGATGTCATCGAGTTCCGTGATAATGTCATAGTTACATTGTGATGTCATCGAGTTCCGTGATGATGTCATAGAGATACATTGTGAGGTCATCGAGTTCCGTGATGATGTTATAGAGAAACATTGTGATGTCATCGAGTTCCGTGATGATGTCATAGAGATACATTGTGAGGTCACCGAGTTCCGTGATGATGTCATAGAGATACATTGTGAGGTCATCGAGTTCCGTGATGATGTCATAAAGATACATTGTGATGTCCTCGAGTTCCGTGATGATGTCATAGAGATACATTGTGAGGTCACCGAGTTCCGTGATGATGTCATAGAGATACATTGTGAGGTCATCGAGTTCCGTGATGATGTCATCGAGTTCCGTGATGATGTCATAGAGTTCCGTGATGATTTCATAGAGATACATTGTGACATCATCGAGTTCCGTGATGATGTCATAGAGAAACATTGTGAGGTCATCGAGTTCCGTGATGATGTCATAGTGTTACATTGTGAGGTCATCGAGTTCCGTGATGATGTCATCGAGTTCCGTGATGATGTCATAGTGTTACATTGTGATGTCATCGAGTTCCGTGATAATGTCATAGTTACATTGTGATGTCATCGAGTTCCGTGATGATGTCATAGAGATACATTGTGAGGTCATCGAGTTCCGTGATGATGTTATAGAGAAACATTGTGATGTCATCGAGTTCCGTGATGATGTCATAGAGAAACATTGTGATGTAATCGAGTTCTGTGATGATGTCATAAAGATACATTGTGATTTCATCGAGTTCCGTGATGATGTCATAGAGATACATTGTGAGGTCATCGAGTTCCGTGATGATGTCATAGAGATACATTGTGAGGTCATCGAGTTCCGTGATGATGTCATAGAGAAACATTGTGAGGTCATCGAGTTCCGTGATGATGTCAAAGTGTTACATTGTGAGGTCATTGAGTTCCGTGATGATGTCATCGAGTTTCATGATGATGTCATAGAGATACATTGTGAGGTCATCGAGTTCCGTGATGATGTCATAGAGATACATTGTGAGGTCACCGAGTTCTGTGATGATGTCATAGTGTTACATTATGAGGTCATCGAGTTCCGTGATGATGTCATCGAGTTTCGTGATGATGTCATAGAGATCTATTGTGAGGTCATCAAGTTCCGTGATGATGTCATAGAGATACTTTGTGAGGTCATCGAGTTCCGTGATGATGTCATAGTGTTACATTGTGATGTCATCGAGTTCCGTGCTGATGTCATAGAGATACATTGTGAGGTCATCGAGTTCCGTGATGATGTCATTGACATATCTTGTGAGGTCACCGAGTTCCGTGATGATGTCATAGTGTGACATTGTGAGGTCATCGAGTTCCGTGATGATGTCATCGAGTTCCGTATGATGTCATCGAGTTCCGTGATGATGTCATAGAGATACATTGTGAGGTCATCGAGTTCCGTGATGATGTCATAGAGATACATTGTGAGGTCACCGAGTTCCGTGACGATGTCATCGAGTTCCGTGATGATGTCATAGAGATACATTGTGAGGTCATCGAGTTCCGTGATGATGTCATAGAGATACATTGTGATATCATCGAGTTCCGTGATGATGTCATAGAGATGCATTGTGATGTCATCGAGTTCCGTGATTATGTCATAGAGATGCATTGTGATGTCATCGAGTTCTGTGATGATGTCATAAAGATACATTGTGATGTCATCGAGTTCCGTGATGATGTCATAGAGATACATTGTGAGGTCATCGAGTTCCGTGATGATGTCATAGAGATACATTGTGAGGTCATCGAGTTCCGTGATGATGTCATAGAGATACATTGTGAGGTCATCGAGTTCTGTGATGATGTCATAGACTTACATTGTGATGTCATCGAGATCAGTGATGATGTCTTAGAGATACATTGTGATGTCATCGAGTTCCATGATGATGTCATAGAGATACATTGTGATGTCATCGAGATCAGTGATGATGTCATAGAGATACATTGTGATGTCATCGAGTTCCATGATGATGTCATAAAGATACATTGTGATGTCACTGAGTTCCGTGATGATGTCATAGAGGTGCATTGTGATGTCATCGAGTTCCGTGATGATGTCATAGAGATACATTGTGAGGTCATCGAGTTCCGTGATGATGTCATCGATTTCTGTGATGATGTCATAGAGATACATTGTGAGGTCATCGAGTTCCGTGATGATGTCATAGAGATACATTGTGAGGTCACTGAGTTCCTTGATGATGTCACAGTGTTACATTATGAGGTCATCGAGTTCCGTGATGATGTCATCGAGTTCCGTAATGATGTCATAGAGATATATTGTGAGGTCATCAAGTTCCGTGATGATGTCTTAGAGATACTTTGTGAGGTCATCGAGTTCCGTGATGATGTCATAGTGTTACATTGTGAGGTCATCGAGTTCCGTGATGATGTCATAGAGATACATTGTGAGGTCATCGAGTTCCGTGATGATGTCATCGAGTTCCGTGATGATGTCATAGAGATACATTGTGAGGTCATCGAGTTTCGTGATAATGTCATAGATATACATTGTGATGTCACCGATTTCCGTGATTATGTCATAGATATACATTGTGAGGTCATCGAGTTCCGTGATGATGTCATATAGATACATTGTGAGGTCATCGAGTTCCGTGATGATGTCATAGAGATACATTGTGAGGTCACCGAGTTCCGTGATGATGTCAAAGTGTTACATTGTGAGGTTATCGAGGTCCGTGATGATGTCATCGAGTTCCGTGATGATGTCATAGTGTTACATTGTGATGTCATCGAGTTCCGTGATGATGTCATAGTTACATTGTGAGGTCATCGAATTCTGTGATGATGTCATAGAAATACATTGTGAGGTCATCGAGTTCCGTGATGATGTCATAGAGAAACATTGTGAGGTCTTCGAGTTCCGTGATGATGTCATAGAGATACATTGTGAGGTCATCGAGTTCCGTGATGATGTCATAGAGATACATTGTGAGGTCACCGAGTTCTGTGATGATGTCATAGTGTTACATTATAAGGTCATCGAGTTCCGTGATGATGTCATCGAGTTCCGTGATGATGTCATAGAGATACATTGTGAGGTCATCAAGTTCCGTGATGATGTCATAGAGATACTTTGTGAGGTCATCGAGTTCCGTGATGATGTCATAGTGTTACATTGTGATGTCATCGAGTTCCGTGCTGATGTCATAGAGATACATTGTGAGGTCATCGAGTTCCGTGATGATGTCATTGACATATCTTGTGAGGTCACCGAGTTCCGTGATGATGTCATAGAGATATATTGTGAGGTCATCAAGTTCCGTGATGATGTCATAGAGATACTTTGTGAGGTCATCGAGTTCCGTGATGATGTCATAGTGTTACATTGTGAGGTCATCGAGTTTCGTGATGATGTCATAGAGTTACATTGTGAGGTCACCGAGTTCCGTGATGATGTCATAGTGTTACATTGTGAGGTCATTGAGTTCCGTGATGATGTCATCGAGTTCCGTGATGATGTCATAGAGATACATTGTGAGGTCATCGAGTTCCGTGATGATGTCATAGAGATACATTGTGAGGTCACCGAGTTCTGTGATGATGTCAAAGTGTTACATTGTGAGGTCATCGAGGTCCGTGATGATGTCATCGAGTTCCGTGATGATGTCATAGTGTTACATTGTGATGTCATCGAGTTCCGTGATGATGTCATCGAGTTCCGTGATGATGTCATAGAGAAACATTGTGAGGTCATCGAGTTCCGTGATGATGTCATAGTGTTACATTGTGATGTCATCGAGTTCCGTGATGATGTCATCGAGTTCCGTGATGATGTCATAGTGTTACATTGTGAGGTCATCGAGTTCCGTGATAATCTCATAGAGATACTTTGTGAGTTCATCGAGTTCCGTGATGATGTCATAGTGTTACATTGTGATGTCATCGAGTTCCGTGGTGATGTCATAGAGATACATTGTGAGGTCATCGAGTTCCGTAATGATGTCATAGAGATACATTGTGAGGTCATCGAGTTCCGTGATGATGTCATAGTGTTACATTGTGATGTCATCGAGTTCCGTGATGATGTCATAGTTACATTGTGATGTCATCAAATTCTGTGATGATGTCATAGAAATACATTGTGAGGTCATCGAGTTCCGTGATGATGTCATAGAGAAACATTGTGAGGTCTTCTAGTTCTGTGATGATGTCATAGAGATACATTGTGAGGTCATCGAGTTCCGTGATGATGTCATAGAGATACATTGTGAGGTCACCGAGTTCCGTGATGATGTCATAGTGTTACATTATGAGGTCATCGAGTTCCGTGATGATGTCATCGAGTTCCGTGATGATGTCATCGAGTTCCGTGATGATGTCATAGAGATACATTGTGAGGTCACCGAGTTCCGTGATGATGTCATAGTGTTACATTATGAGGTCTTCTAGTTCTGTGATGATGTCATAGAGATACATTGTGAGGTCATCGAGTTCCGTGATGATGTCATAGAGATACATTGTGAGGTCATCGAGTTCCGTGATGATGTCATAGAGATACATTGTGAGGTCATCAAGTTCCGTGATGATGTCATAGAGATACTTTGTGAGGTCATCGAGTTCCGTGCTGATGTCATAGTGTTACATTGTGATGTCATCGAGATCCGTGCTGATGTAATAGAGATACATTGTGAGGTCATCAAGTTCCGTGATGATGTCATAGACATATCTTGTGAGGTCACCGAGTTCCGTGATGATGTCATAGTGTGACATTGTGAGGTCATCGAGTTCCGTGATGATGTCATCGAGTTCCGTGATGATGTCATCGAGTTCCGTGATGATGTCATAGAGATACATTGTGAGGTCATCGAGTTCCGTGATGATGTCATAGAGATACATTGTGATATCATCGAGTTCCGTGATTATGTCATAGAGATGCATTGTGATGTCATCGAGTTCTGTGATGATGTTATAAAGATACATTGTGATGTCATCGAGTTCCGTGATGATGTCATTGAGATACATTGTGAGGTCATCGAGTTCCGTGATGATGTCATAGTGATACATTGTGAGGTCATCGAGTTCCGTGATGATGTCATAGACTTACATTGTGATGTCATCGAGATCCGTGATGATGTCATAGAGATACATTGTGAGGTCATCGAGTTCCGTGATGATGTCATCGATTTCCGTGATGATGTCATAGAGATACATTGTGAGGTCATCGAGTTCCGTGATGATGTCATAGAGATACATTGTAAGGTCACCGAGTTCCGTGATGATGTCATAGTGTTACATTATGAGGTCATCGAGTTCCGTGATGATGTCATCGAGTTCCGTGATGATGTCATAGAGATATATTGTGAGGTCATCAAGTTCCGTGATGATGTCATAGAGATACATTGTGATATCATCGAGTTCCGTGATGATGTCATAGAGATACTTTGTGAGGTCATCGAGTTCCGTGATGATGTCATAGTGTTACATTGTGATGTCATCGAGTTCTGTGATGATGTCATAGAGATACATTGTGAGGTCATCGAGTTCCGTGATGATGTCATAGAGATACATTGTGAGGTCATCGAGTTCCGTGATGATGTCATAGACTTACATTGTCATGTCATCGAGTTCCGTGATGATGTCATAGAGATACATTGTGAGGTCATCGAGTTCCGTGATGATGTCATAGAGATGCATTGTGATGTCATCGAGTTCTGTGATGATGTCATAAAGATACATTGTGATGTCCTCGAGTTCCGTGATGATGTCATAGAGATACATTGTGAGGTCATCGAGTTCCGTGATGATGTCATCGAGTTCCGTGATGATGTCATAGAGTTCCGTGATGATTTCATAGAGATACATTGTGACGTCATCGAGTTCCGTGATGATGTCATAGAGAAACATTGTGAGGTCATCGAGTTCCGTGATGATGTCATAGTGTTACATTGTGAGGTCATCGAGTTCCGTGATGATGTCATCGAGTTCCGTGATGATGTCATAGTGTTACATTGTGATGTCATCGAGTTCCGTGATAATGTCATAGTTACATTGTGATGTCATCGAGTTCCGTGATGATGTCATAGAGATACATTGTGAGGTCATCGAGTTCCGTGATGATGTTATAGAGAAACATTGTGATGTCATAGAGTTCCGTGATGATGTCATTGACATATCTTGTGAGGTCACCGAGTTCCGTGATGATGTCATAGTGTGACATTGTGAGGTCATCGAGTTCCGTGATGATGTCATCGAGTTCCGTATGATGTCATCGAGTTCCGTGATGATGTCATAGAGATACATTGTGAGGTCATCGAGTTCCGTGATGATGTCATAGAGATACATTGTGAGGTCACCGAGTTCCGTGACGATGTCATCGAGTTCCGTGATGATGTCATAGAGATACATTGTGAGGTCATCGAGTTCCGTGATGATGTCATAGAGATACATTGTGATATCATCGAGTTCCGTGATGATGTCATAGAGATGCATTGTGATGTCATCGAGTTCCGTGATTATGTCATAGAGATGCATTGTGATGTCATCGAGTTCTGTGATGATGTCATAAAGATACATTGTGATGTCATCGAGTTCCGTGATGATGTCATAGAGATACATTGTGAGGTCATCGAGTTCCGTGATGATGTCATAGAGATACATTGTGAGGTCATCGAGTTCCGTGATGATGTCATAGAGATACATTGTGAGGTCATCGAGTTCTGTGATGATGTCATAGACTTACATTGTGATGTCATCGAGATCAGTGATGATGTCTTAGAGATACATTGTGATGTCATCGAGTTCCATGATGATGTCATAGAGATACATTGTGATGTCATCGAGATCAGTGATGATGTCATAGAGATACATTGTGATGTCATCGAGTTCCATGATGATGTCATAAAGATACATTGTGATGTCACTGAGTTCCGTGATGATGTCATAGAGGTGCATTGTGATGTCATCGAGTTCCGTGATGATGTCATAGAGATACATTGTGAGGTCATCGAGTTCCGTGATGATGTCATCGATTTCTGTGATGATGTCATAGAGATACATTGTGAGGTCATCGAGTTCCGTGATGATGTCATAGAGATACATTGTGAGGTCACTGAGTTCCTTGATGATGTCACAGTGTTACATTATGAGGTCATCGAGTTCCGTGATGATGTCATCGAGTTCCGTAATGATGTCATAGAGATATATTGTGAGGTCATCAAGTTCCGTGATGATGTCTTAGAGATACTTTGTGAGGTCATCGAGTTCCGTGATGATGTCATAGTGTTACATTGTGAGGTCATCGAGTTCCGTGATGATGTCATAGAGATACATTGTGAGGTCATCGAGTTCCGTGATGATGTCATCGAGTTCCGTGATGATGTCATAGAGATACATTGTGAGGTCATCGAGTTTCGTGATAATGTCATAGATATACATTGTGATGTCACCGATTTCCGTGATTATGTCATAGATATACATTGTGAGGTCATCGAGTTCCGTGATGATGTCATATAGATACATTGTGAGGTCATCGAGTTCCGTGATGATGTCATAGAGATACATTGTGAGGTCACCGAGTTCCGTGATGATGTCAAAGTGTTACATTGTGAGGTCATCGAGGTCCGTGATGATGTCATCGAGTTCCGTGATGATGTCATAGTGTTACATTGTGATGTCATCGAGTTCCGTGATGATGTCATAGTTACATTGTGAGGTCATCGAATTCTGTGATGATGTCATAGAAATACATTGTGAGGTCATCGAGTTCCGTGATGATGTCATAGAGAAACATTGTGAGGTCTTCGAGTTCCGTGATGATGTCATAGAGATACATTGTGAGGTCATCGAGTTCCGTGATGATGTCATAGAGATACATTGTGAGGTCACCGAGTTCTGTGATGATGTCATAGTGTTACATTATAAGGTCATCGAGTTCCGTGATGATGTCATCGAGTTCCGTGATGATGTCATAGAGATACATTGTGAGGTCATCAAGTTCCGTGATGATGTCATAGAGATACTTTGTGAGGTCATCGAGTTCCGTGATGATGTCATAGTGTTACATTGTGATGTCATCGAGTTCCGTGCTGATGTCATAGAGATACATTGTGAGGTCATCGAGTTCCGTGATGATGTCATTGACATATCTTGTGAGGTCACCGAGTTCCGTGATGATGTCATAGAGATATATTGTGAGGTCATCAAGTTCCGTGATGATGTCATAGAGATACTTTGTGAGGTCATCGAGTTCCGTGATGATGTCATAGTGTTACATTGTGAGGTCATCGAGTTTCGTGATGATGTCATAGAGTTACATTGTGAGGTCACCGAGTTCCGTGATGATGTCATAGTGTTACATTGTGAGGTCATTGAGTTCCGTGATGATGTCATCGAGTTCCGTGATGATGTCATAGAGATACATTGTGAGGTCATCGAGTTCCGTGATGATGTCATAGAGATACATTGTGAGGTCACCGAGTTCTGTGATGATGTCAAAGTGTTACATTGTGAGGTCATCGAGGTCCGTGATGATGTCATCGAGTTCCGTGATGATGTCATAGTGTTACATTGTGATGTCATCGAGTTCCGTGATGATGTCATCGAGTTCCGTGATGATGTCATAGAGAAACATTGTGAGGTCATCGAGTTCCGTGATGATGTCATAGTGTTACATTGTGATGTCATCGAGTTCCGTGATGATGTCATCGAGTTCCGTGATGATGTCATAGTGTTACATTGTGAGGTCATCGAGTTCCGTGATAATCTCATAGAGATACTTTGTGAGTTCATCGAGTTCCGTGATGATGTCATAGTGTTACATTGTGATGTCATCGAGTTCCGTGGTGATGTCATAGAGATACATTGTGAGGTCATCGAGTTCCGTAATGATGTCATAGAGATACATTGTGAGGTCATCGAGTTCCGTGATGATGTCATAGTGTTACATTGTGATGTCATCGAGTTCCGTGATGATGTCATAGTTACATTGTGATGTCATCAAATTCTGTGATGATGTCATAGAAATACATTGTGAGGTCATCGAGTTCCGTGATGATGTCATAGAGAAACATTGTGAGGTCTTCTAGTTCTGTGATGATGTCATAGAGATACATTGTGAGGTCATCGAGTTCCGTGAT
Source organism: Leptodactylus fuscus (assembly GCF_031893055.1). NCBI lineage: Eukaryota > Metazoa > Chordata > Amphibia > Anura > Leptodactylidae > Leptodactylus > Leptodactylus fuscus. The sequence continues at coordinate 73,327,672 of NC_134274.1, read as the reverse complement.
GATGTCATAGAGATACATTGTGAGGTCACCGAGTTCCGTGATGATGTCATAGTGTTACATTATGAGGTCATCGAGTTCCGTGATGATGTCATCGAGTTCCGTGATGATGTCATCGAGTTCCGTGATGATGTCATAGAGATACATTGTGAGGTCATCAAGTTCCGTGATGATGTCATAGAGATACTTTGTGAGGTCATCGAGTTCCGTGCTGATGTCATAGTGTTACATTGTGATGTCATCGAGATCCGTGCTGATGTAATAGAGATACATTGTGAGGTCATCAAGTTCCGTGATGATGTCATAGACATATCTTGTGAGGTCACCGAGTTCCGTGATGATGTCATAGTGTGACATTGTGAGGTCATCGAGTTCCGTGATGATGTCATCGAGTTCCGTGATGATGTCATCGAGTTCCGTGATGATGTCATAGAGATACATTGTGAGGTCATCGAGTTCCGTGATGATGTCATAGAGATACATTGTGATATCATCGAGTTCCGTGATTATGTCATAGAGATGCATTGTGATGTCATCGAGTTCTGTGATGATGTTATAAAGATACATTGTGATGTCATCGAGTTCCGTGATGATGTCATTGAGATACATTGTGAGGTCATCGAGTTCCGTGATGATGTCATAGTGATACATTGTGAGGTCATCGAGTTCCGTGATGATGTCATAGACTTACATTGTGATGTCATCGAGATCCGTGATGATGTCATAGAGATACATTGTGAGGTCATCGAGTTCCGTGATGATGTCATCGATTTCCGTGATGATGTCATAGAGATACATTGTGAGGTCATCGAGTTCCGTGATGATGTCATAGAGATACATTGTAAGGTCACCGAGTTCCGTGATGATGTCATAGTGTTACATTATGAGGTCATCGAGTTCCGTGATGATGTCATCGAGTTCCGTGATGATGTCATAGAGATATATTGTGAGGTCATCAAGTTCCGTGATGATGTCATAGAGATACATTGTGATATCATCGAGTTCCGTGATGATGTCATAGAGATACTTTGTGAGGTCATCGAGTTCCGTGATGATGTCATAGTGTTACATTGTGATGTCATCGAGTTCTGTGATGATGTCATAGAGATACATTGTGAGGTCATCGAGTTCCGTGATGATGTCATAGAGATACATTGTGAGGTCATCGAGTTCCGTGATGATGTCATAGACTTACATTGTCATGTCATCGAGTTCCGTGATGATGTCATAGAGATACATTGTGAGGTCATCGAGTTCCGTGATGATGTCATAGAGATGCATTGTGATGTCATCGAGTTCTGTGATGATGTCATAAAGATACATTGTGATGTCCTCGAGTTCCGTGATGATGTCATAGAGATACATTGTGAGGTCATCGAGTTCCGTGATGATGTCATCGAGTTCCGTGATGATGTCATAGAGTTCCGTGATGATTTCATAGAGATACATTGTGACGTCATCGAGTTCCGTGATGATGTCATAGATAAACATTGTGAGGTCATCGAGTTCCGTGATGATGTCATAGTGTTACATTGTGAGGTCATCGAGTTCCGTGATGATGTCATCGAGTTCCGTGATGATGTCATAGTGTTACATTGTGATGTCATCGAGTTCCGTGATAATGTCATAGTTACATTGTGATGTCATCGAGTTCCGTGATGATGTCATAGAGATACATTGTGAGGTCATCGAGTTCCGTGATGATGTTATAGAGAAACATTGTGATGTCATCGAGTTCCGTGATGATGTCATAGAGAAACATTGTGATGTAATCGAGTTCTGTGATGATGTCATAAAGATACATTGTGATGTCATCGAGTTCCGTGATGATGTCATAGAGATACATTGTGAGGTCATCGAGTTCCGTGATGATGTCATAGAGATACATTGTGAGGTCATCGAGTTCCGTGATGATGTCATAGAGAAACATTGTGAGGTCATCGAGTTCCGTGATGATGTCAAAGTGTTACATTGTGAGGTCATTGAGTTCCGTGATGATGTCATCGAGTTTCATGATGATGTCATAGTGTTACATTATGGGGTCATCGAGTTCCGTGATGATGTCATCGAGTTCCGTGATGATGTCATAGAGATATATTGTGAGGTCATCAAGTTCCGTGATGATGTCATAGAGATACATTGTGATATCATCGAGTTCCGTGATGATGTCATAGAGATACTTTGTGAGGTCATCGAGTTCCGTGATGATGTCATAGTGTTACATTGTGATGTCATCGAGTTCCGTGATGATGTCATAGAGATACATTGTGAGGTCATCGAGTTCCGTGATGATGTCTTAGAGATACATTGTGAGGTCATCGAGTTCCGTGATGATGTCATAGACTTACATTGTCATGTCATCGAGTTCCGTGATGATGTCATAGAGATACATTGTGAGGTCATCGAGTTCCGTGATGATGTCATAGAGATGCATTGTGATGTCATCGAGTTCTGTGATGATGTCATAAAGATACATTGTGATGTCCTCGAGTTCCGTGATGATGTCATAGAGATACATTGTGAGGTCATCGAGTTCCGTGATGATGTCATCGAGTTCCGTGATGATGTCATAGAGTTCCGTGATGATTTCATAGAGATACATTGTGACGTCATCGAGTTCCGTGATGATGTCATAGAGAAACATTGTGAGGTCATCGAGTTCCGTGATGATGTCATAGTGTTACATTGTGAGGTCATCGAGTTCCGTGATGATGTCATCGAGTTCCGTGATGATGTCATAGAGATACATTGTGAGGTCATCGAGTTCCGTGATGATGTTATAGAGAAACATTGTGATGTCATCGAGTTCCGTGATGATGTCATAGAGAAACATTGTGATGTCATCGAGTTCTGTGATGATGTCATAAAGATACATTGTGATGTCATCGAGTTCCGTGATGATGTCATAGAGATACATTGTGAGGTCATCGAGTTCCGTGATGATGTCATAGAGATACATTGTGAGGTCATCGAGTTCCGTGATGATGTCATAGAGAAACATTGTGAGGTCATTGAGTTCTGTGATGATGTCATCGAGTTTCATGATGATGTCATAGAGATACATTGTGAGGTCATCGAGTTCCGTGATGATGTCATCGAGTTCCGTGATGATGTCATAGAGATACTTTGTGAGGTCATCGAGTTCCGTGATGATGTCATCGAGTTCCGTGATGATGTCATAGTGTTACATTGTGATGTCATCGAGTTCCGTGATGATGTCATCGAGTTCCGTGATGATGTCATAGAGATGCATTGTGATGTCATTGAGTTCCGTGATTATGTCATAGAGATGCATTGTGATGTCATCGAGTTCTGTGATGATGTCATAAAGATACATTGTGATGTCATCGAGATCTGTGATGATGTCATAGAGATACATTGTGAGGTCATCGAGTTCCGTGATGATGTCATAGAGAAATATTGTGAGGTCTTCGAGTTCCGTGATGATGTCATAGTGTTACATTGTGAGGTCATCGAGCTCCGTGATGATGTCATCGAGTTCCGTGATGATGTCATAGAGATACATTGTGAGGTCATTGAGTTCTGTGATGATGTCATAGAGATACATTGCGAGGTCACCGAGTTCCGTGATGATGTCATAGTGTTACTTTATGAGGTCATTCAGTTCCGTGATGATGTCATCGAGTTCCGTGATGATGTCATAGAGATATATTGTGAGGTCATCGAGTTCCGTGATGATGTCATAGAGATGCATTGTGATGTCATCGAGTTCTGTGATGATGTCATAAAGATACATTGTGATGTCATCGAGTCCCATGATGATGTCATAGAGATACATTGTGAGGTCATCGAGTTCCGTGATGATGTCATAGAGATACATTGTGAGGTCATCGAGTTCCGTGATGATGTCATAGAGATACATTGTGAGGTCACCGAGTTCTGTGATGATGTCATAGTGTTACATTATAAGGTCATCGAGTTCCGTGATGATGTCATCGAGTTCCGTGATGATGTCATAGAGATACATTGTGAGGTCATCAAGTTCCGTGATGATGTCATAGAGATACTTTGTGAGGTCATCGAGTTCCGTGATGATGTCATAGTGTTACATTGTGATGTCATCGAGTTCCGTGCTGATGTCATAGAGATACATTGTGAGGTCATCGAGTTCCGTGATGATGTCATTGACATATCTTGTGAGGTCACCGAGTTCCGTGATGATGTCATAGAGATATATTGTGAGGTCATCAAGTTCCGTGATGATGTCATAGAGATACTTTGTGAGGTCATCGAGTTCCGTGATGATGTCATAGTGTTACATTGTGAGGTCATCGAGTTTCGTGATGATGTCATAGAGTTACATTGTGAGGTCACCGAGTTCCGTGATGATGTCATAGTGTTACATTGTGAGGTCATTGAGTTCCGTGATGATGTCATCGAGTTCCGTGATGATGTCATAGAGATACATTGTGAGGTCATCGAGTTCCGTGATGATGTCATAGAGATACATTGTGAGGTCACCGAGTTCTGTGATGATGTCAAAGTGTTACATTGTGAGGTCATCGAGGTCCGTGATGATGTCATCGAGTTCCGTGATGATGTCATAGTGTTACATTGTGATGTCATCGAGTTCCGTGATGATGTCATCGAGTTCCGTGATGATGTCATAGAGAAACATTGTGAGGTCATCGAGTTCCGTGATGATGTCATAGTGTTACATTGTGATGTCATCGAGTTCCGTGATGATGTCATCGAGTTCCGTGATGATGTCATAGTGTTACATTGTGAGGTCATCGAGTTCCGTGATAATCTCATAGAGATACTTTGTGAGTTCATCGAGTTCCGTGATGATGTCATAGTGTTACATTGTGATGTCATCGAGTTCCGTGGTGATGTCATAGAGATACATTGTGAGGTCATCGAGTTCCGTAATGATGTCATAGAGATACATTGTGAGGTCATCGAGTTCCGTGATGATGTCATAGTGTTACATTGTGATGTCATCGAGTTCCGTGATGATGTCATAGTTACATTGTGATGTCATCAAATTCTGTGATGATGTCATAGAAATACATTGTGAGGTCATCGAGTTCCGTGATGATGTCATAGAGAAACATTGTGAGGTCTTCTAGTTCTGTGATGATGTCATAGAGATACATTGTGAGGTCATCGAGTTCCGTGATGATGTCATAGAGATACATTGTGAGGTCACCGAGTTCCGTGATGATGTCATAGTGTTACATTATGAGGTCATCGAGTTCCGTGATGATGTCATCGAGTTCCGTGATGATGTCATCGAGTTCTGTGATGATGTCATAGAGATACATTGTGAGGTCATCAAGTTCCGTGATGATGTCATAGAGATACTTTGTGAGGTCATCGAGTTCCGTGCTGATGTCATAGTGTTACATTGTGATGTCATCGAGATCCGTGCTGATGTAATAGAGATACATTGTGAGGTCATCAAGTTCCGTGATGATGTCATAGACATATCTTGTGAGGTCACCGAGTTCCGTGATGATGTCATAGTGTGACATTGTGAGGTCATCGAGTTCCGTGATGATGTCATCGAGTTCCGTGATGATGTCATCGAGTTCCGTGATGATGTCATAGAGATACATTGTGAGGTCATCGAGTTCCGTGATGATGTCATAGAGATACATTGTGATATCATCGAGTTCCGTGATTATGTCATAGAGATGCATTGTGATGTCATCGAGTTCTGTGATGATGTTATAAAGATACATTGTGATGTCATCGAGTTCCGTGATGATGTCATTGAGTTACATTGTGAGGTCATCGAGTTCCGTGATGATGTCATAGTGATACATTGTGAGGTCATCGAGTTCCGTGATGATGTCATAGACTTACATTGTGATGTCATCGAGATCCGTGATGATGTCATAGAGATACATTGTGAGGTCATCGAGTTCCGTGATGATGTCATCGATTTCCGTGATGATGTCATAGAGATACATTGTGAGGTCATCGAGTTCCGTGATGATGTCATAGAGATACATTGTAAGGTCACCGAGTTCCGTGATGATGTCATAGTGTTACATTATGAGGTCATCGAGTTCCGTGATGATGTCATCGAGTTCCGTGATGATGTCATAGAGATATATTGTGAGGTCATCAAGTTCCGTGATGATGTCATAGAGATACATTGTGATATCATCGAGTTCCGTGATGATGTCATAGAGATACTTTGTGAGGTCATCGAGTTCCGTGATGATGTCATAGTGTTACATTGTGATGTCATCGAGTTCTGTGATGATGTCATAGAGATACATTGTGAGGTCATCGAGTTCCGTGATGATGTCATAGAGATACATTGTGAGGTCATCGAGTTCCGTGATGATGTCATAGACTTACATTGTCATGTCATCGAGTTCCGTGATGATGTCATAGAGATACATTGTGAGGTCATCGAGTTCCGTGATGATGTCATAGAGATGCATTGTGATGTCATCGAGTTCTGTGATGATGTCATAAAGATACATTGTGATGTCCTCGAGTTCCGTGATGATGTCATAGAGATACATTGTGAGGTCATCGAGTTCCGTGATGATGTCATCGAGTTCCGTGATGATGTCATAGAGTTCCGTGATGATTTCATAGAGATACATTGTGACGTCATCGAGTTCCGTGATGATGTCATAGAGAAACATTGTGAGGTCATCGAGTTCCGTGATGATGTCATAGTGTTACATTGTGAGGTCATCGAGTTCCGTGATGATGTCATCGAGTTCCGTGATGATGTCATAGTGTTACATTGTGATGTCATCGAGTTCCGTGATAATGTCATAGTTACATTGTGATGTCATCGAGTTCCGTGATGATGTCATAGAGATACATTGTGAGGTCATCGAGTTCCGTGATGATGTTATAGAGAAACATTGTGATGTCATAGAGTTCCGTGATGATGTCATTGACATATCTTGTGAGGTCACCGAGTTCCGTGATGATGTCATAGTGTGACATTGTGAGGTCATCGAGTTCCGTGATGATGTCATCGAGTTCCGTATGATGTCATCGAGTTCCGTGATGATGTCATAGAGATACATTGTGAGGTCATCGAGTTCCGTGATGATGTCATAGAGATACATTGTGAGGTCACCGAGTTCCGTGACGATGTCATCGAGTTCCGTGATGATGTCATAGAGATACATTGTGAGGTCATCGAGTTCCGTGATGATGTCATAGAGATACATTGTGATATCATCGAGTTCCGTGATGATGTCATAGAGATGCATTGTGATGTCATCGAGTTCCGTGATTATGTCATAGAGATGCATTGTGATGTCATCGAGTTCTGTGATGATGTCATAAAGATACATTGTGATGTCATCGAGTTCCGTGATGATGTCATAGAGATACATTGTGAGGTCATCGAGTTCCGTGATGATGTCATAGAGATACATTGTGAGGTCATCGAGTTCCGTGATGATGTCATAGAGATACATTGTGAGGTCATCGAGTTCTGTGATGATGTCATAGACTTACATTGTGATGTCATCGAGATCAGTGATGATGTCTTAGAGATACATTGTGATGTCATCGAGTTCCATGATGATGTCATAGAGATACATTGTGATGTCATCGAGATCAGTGATGATGTCATAGAGATACATTGTGATGTCATCGAGTTCCATGATGATGTCATAAAGATACATTGTGATGTCACTGAGTTCCGTGATGATGTCATAGAGGTGCATTGTGATGTCATCGAGTTCCGTGATGATGTCATAGAGATACATTGTGAGGTCATCGAGTTCCGTGATGATGTCATCGATTTCTGTGATGATGTCATAGAGATACATTGTGAGGTCATCGAGTTCCGTGATGATGTCATAGAGATACATTGTGAGGTCACTGAGTTCCTTGATGATGTCACAGTGTTACATTATGAGGTCATCGAGTTCCGTGATGATGTCATCGAGTTCCGTAATGATGTCATAGAGATATATTGTGAGGTCATCAAGTTCCGTGATGATGTCTTAGAGATACTTTGTGAGGTCATCGAGTTCCGTGATGATGTCATAGTGTTACATTGTGAGGTCATCGAGTTCCGTGATGATGTCATAGAGATACATTGTGAGGTCATCGAGTTCCGTGATGATGTCATCGAGTTCCGTGATGATGTCATAGAGATACATTGTGAGGTCATCGAGTTTCGTGATAATGTCATAGATATACATTGTGATGTCACCGATTTCCGTGATTATGTCATAGATATACATTGTGAGGTCATCGAGTTCCGTGATGATGTCATATAGATACATTGTGAGGTCATCGAGTTCCGTGATGATGTCATAGAGATACATTGTGAGGTCACCGAGTTCCGTGATGATGTCAAAGTGTTACATTGTGAGGTCATCGAGGTCCGTGATGATGTCATCGAGTTCCGTGATGATGTCATAGTGTTACATTGTGATGTCATCGAGTTCCGTGATGATGTCATAGTTACATTGTGAGGTCATCGAATTCTGTGATGATGTCATAGAAATACATTGTGAGGTCATCGAGTTCCGTGATGATGTCATAGAGAAACATTGTGAGGTCTTCGAGTTCCGTGATGATGTCATAGAGATACATTGTGAGGTCATCGAGTTCCGTGATGATGTCATAGAGATACATTGTGAGGTCACCGAGTTCTGTGATGATGTCATAGTGTTACATTATAAGGTCATCGAGTTCCGTGATGATGTCATCGAGTTCCGTGATGATGTCATAGAGATACATTGTGAGGTCATCAAGTTCCGTGATGATGTCATAGAGATACTTTGTGAGGTCATCGAGTTCCGTGATGATGTCATAGTGTTACATTGTGATGTCATCGAGTTCCGTGCTGATGTCATAGAGATACATTGTGAGGTCATCGAGTTCCGTGATGATGTCATTGACATATCTTGTGAGGTCACCGAGTTCCGTGATGATGTCATAGAGATATATTGTGAGGTCATCAAGTTCCGTGATGATGTCATAGAGATACTTTGTGAGGTCATCGAGTTCCGTGATGATGTCATAGTGTTACATTGTGAGGTCATCGAGTTTCGTGATGATGTCATAGAGTTACATTGTGAGGTCACCGAGTTCCGTGATGATGTCATAGTGTTACATTGTGAGGTCATTGAGTTCCGTGATGATGTCATCGAGTTCCGTGATGATGTCATAGAGATACATTGTGAGGTCATCGAGTTCCGTGATGATGTCATAGAGATACATTGTGAGGTCACCGAGTTCTGTGATGATGTCAAAGTGTTACATTGTGAGGTCATCGAGGTCCGTGATGATGTCATCGAGTTCCGTGATGATGTCATAGTGTTACATTGTGATGTCATCGAGTTCCGTGATGATGTCATCGAGTTCCGTGATGATGTCATAGAGAAACATTGTGAGGTCATCGAGTTCCGTGATGATGTCATAGTGTTACATTGTGATGTCATCGAGTTCCGTGATGATGTCATCGAGTTCCGTGATGATGTCATAGTGTTACATTGTGAGGTCATCGAGTTCCGTGATAATCTCATAGAGATACTTTGTGAGTTCATCGAGTTCCGTGATGATGTCATAGTGTTACATTGTGATGTCATCGAGTTCCGTGGTGATGTCATAGAGATACATTGTGAGGTCATCGAGTTCCGTAATGATGTCATAGAGATACATTGTGAGGTCATCGAGTTCCGTGATGATGTCATAGTGTTACATTGTGATGTCATCGAGTTCCGTGATGATGTCATAGTTACATTGTGATGTCATCAAATTCTGTGATGATGTCATAGAAATACATTGTGAGGTCATCGAGTTCCGTGATGATGTCATAGAGAAACATTGTGAGGTCTTCTAGTTCTGTGATGATGTCATAGAGATACATTGTGAGGTCATCGAGTTCCGTGATGATGTCATAGAGATACATTGTGAGGTCACCGAGTTCCGTGATGATGTCATAGTGTTACATTATGAGGTCATCGAGTTCCGTGATGATGTCATCGAGTTCCGTGATGATGTCATCGAGTTCCGTGATGATGTCATAGAGATACATTGTGAGGTCATCAAGTTCCGTGATGATGTCATAGAGATACTTTGTGAGGTCATCGAGTTCCGTGCTGATGTCATAGTGTTACATTGTGATGTCATCGAGATCCGTGCTGATGTAATAGAGATACATTGTGAGGTCATCAAGTTCCGTGATGATGTCATAGACATATCTTGTGAGGTCACCGAGTTCCGTGATGATGTCATAGTGTGACATTGTGAGGTCATCGAGTTCCGTGATGATGTCATCGAGTTCCGTGATGATGTCATCGAGTTCCGTGATGATGTCATAGAGATACATTGTGAGGTCATCGAGTTCCGTGATGATGTCATAGAGATACATTGTGATATCATCGAGTTCCGTGATTATGTCATAGAGATGCATTGTGATGTCATCGAGTTCTGTGATGATGTTATAAAGATACATTGTGATGTCATCGAGTTCCGTGATGATGTCATTGAGATACATTGTGAGGTCATCGAGTTCCGTGATGATGTCATAGTGATACATTGTGAGGTCATCGAGTTCCGTGATGATGTCATAGACTTACATTGTGATGTCATCGAGATCCGTGATGATGTCATAGAGATACATTGTGAGGTCATCGAGTTCCGTGATGATGTCATCGATTTCCGTGATGATGTCATAGAGATACATTGTGAGGTCATCGAGTTCCGTGATGATGTCATAGAGATACATTGTAAGGTCACCGAGTTCCGTGATGATGTCATAGTGTTACATTATGAGGTCATCGAGTTCCGTGATGATGTCATCGAGTTCCGTGATGATGTCATAGAGATATATTGTGAGGTCATCAAGTTCCGTGATGATGTCATAGAGATACATTGTGATATCATCGAGTTCCGTGATGATGTCATAGAGATACTTTGTGAGGTCATCGAGTTCCGTGATGATGTCATAGTGTTACATTGTGATGTCATCGAGTTCTGTGATGATGTCATAGAGATACATTGTGAGGTCATCGAGTTCCGTGATGATGTCATAGAGATACATTGTGAGGTCATCGAGTTCCGTGATGATGTCATAGACTTACATTGTCATGTCATCGAGTTCCGTGATGATGTCATAGAGATACATTGTGAGGTCATCGAGTTCCGTGATGATGTCATAGAGATGCATTGTGATGTCATCGAGTTCTGTGATGATGTCATAAAGATACATTGTGATGTCCTCGAGTTCCGTGATGATGTCATAGAGATACATTGTGAGGTCATCGAGTTCCGTGATGATGTCATCGAGTTCCGTGATGATGTCATAGAGTTCCGTGATGATTTCATAGAGATACATTGTGACGTCATCGAGTTCCGTGATGATGTCATAGATAAACATTGTGAGGTCATCGAGTTCCGTGATGATGTCATAGTGTTACATTGTGAGGTCATCGAGTTCCGTGATGATGTCATCGAGTTCCGTGATGATGTCATAGTGTTACATTGTGATGTCATCGAGTTCCGTGATAATGTCATAGTTACATTGTGATGTCATCGAGTTCCGTGATGATGTCATAGAGATACATTGTGAGGTCATCGAGTTCCGTGATGATGTTATAGAGAAACATTGTGATGTCATCGAGTTCCGTGATGATGTCATAGAGAAACATTGTGATGTAATCGAGTTCTGTGATGATGTCATAAAGATACATTGTGATGTCATCGAGTTCCGTGATGATGTCATAGAGATACATTGTGAGGTCATCGAGTTCCGTGATGATGTCATAGAGATACATTGTGAGGTCATCGAGTTCCGTGATGATGTCATAGAGAAACATTGTGAGGTCATCGAGTTCCGTGATGATGTCAAAGTGTTACATTGTGAGGTCATTGAGTTCCGTGATGATGTCATCGAGTTTCATGATGATGTCATAGTGTTACATTATGGGGTCATCGAGTTCCGTGATGATGTCATCGAGTTCCGTGATGATGTCATAGAGATATATTGTGAGGTCATCAAGTTCCGTGATGATGTCATAGAGATACATTGTGATATCATCGAGTTCCGTGATGATGTCATAGAGATACTTTGTGAGGTCATCGAGTTCCGTGATGATGTCATAGTGTTACATTGTGATGTCATCGAGTTCCGTGATGATGTCATAGAGATACATTGTGAGGTCATCGAGTTCCGTGATGATGTCTTAGAGATACATTGTGAGGTCATCGAGTTCCGTGATGATGTCATAGACTTACATTGTCATGTCATCGAGTTCCGTGATGATGTCATAGAGATACATTGTGAGGTCATCGAGTTCCGTGATGATGTCATAGAGATGCATTGTGATGTCATCGAGTTCTGTGATGATGTCATAAAGATACATTGTGATGTCCTCGAGTTCCGTGATGATGTCATAGAGATACATTGTGAGGTCATCGAGTTCCGTGATGATGTCATCGAGTTCCGTGATGATGTCATAGAGTTCCGTGATGATTTCATAGAGATACATTGTGACGTCATCGAGTTCCGTGATGATGTCATAGAGAAACATTGTGAGGTCATCGAGTTCCGTGATGATGTCATAGTGTTACATTGTGAGGTCATCGAGTTCCGTGATGATGTCATCGAGTTCCGTGATGATGTCATAGAGATACATTGTGAGGTCATCGAGTTCCGTGATGATGTTATAGAGAAACATTGTGATGTCATCGAGTTCCGTGATGATGTCATAGAGAAACATTGTGATGTCATCGAGTTCTGTGATGATGTCATAAAGATACATTGTGATGTCATCGAGTTCCGTGATGATGTCATAGAGATACATTGTGAGGTCATCGAGTTCCGTGATGATGTCATAGAGATACATTGTGAGGTCATCGAGTTCCGTGATGATGTCATAGAGAAACATTGTGAGGTCATTGAGTTCTGTGATGATGTCATCGAGTTTCATGATGATGTCATAGAGATACATTGTGAGGTCATCGAGTTCCGTGATGATGTCATCGAGTTCCGTGATGATGTCATAGAGATACTTTGTGAGGTCATCGAGTTCCGTGATGATGTCATCGAGTTCCGTGATGATGTCATAGTGTTACATTGTGATGTCATCGAGTTCCGTGATGATGTCATCGAGTTCCGTGATGATGTCATAGAGATGCATTGTGATGTCATTGAGTTCCGTGATTATGTCATAGAGATGCATTGTGATGTCATCGAGTTCTGTGATGATGTCATAAAGATACATTGTGATGTCATCGAGATCTGTGATGATGTCATAGAGATACATTGTGAGGTCATCGAGTTCCGTGATGATGTCATAGAGAAATATTGTGAGGTCTTCGAGTTCCGTGATGATGTCATAGTGTTACATTGTGAGGTCATCGAGCTCCGTGATGATGTCATCGAGTTCCGTGATGATGTCATAGAGATACATTGTGAGGTCATTGAGTTCTGTGATGATGTCATAGAGATACATTGCGAGGTCACCGAGTTCCGTGATGATGTCATAGTGTTACTTTATGAGGTCATTCAGTTCCGTGATGATGTCATCGAGTTCCGTGATGATGTCATAGAGATATATTGTGAGGTCATCGAGTTCCGTGATGATGTCATAGAGATGCATTGTGATGTCATCGAGTTCTGTGATGATGTCATAAAGATACATTGTGATGTCATCGAGTCCCATGATGATGTCATAGAGATACATTGTGAGGTCATCGAGTTCCGTGATGATGTCATAGAGATACATTGTGAGGTCATCGAGTTCCGTGATGATGTCATCGAGTTCCGTGATGATGTCGTAGAGATACATTGTGAGGTCATCGAGTTCCGTGATGATGTCATAGAGATACATTGTGAGGTCATCGAGTTCCTTGATGATGTCAAAGTGTTACATTGTGAGGTCATTGAGTTCCGTGATGATGTCATCGAGTTTCGTGATGATGTCATAGAGATACATTGTGAGGTCATCGAGTTCCGTGATGATGTCATCGAGTTCCGTGATGATGTCGTAGAGATACATTGTGAGGTCATCGAGTTCCGTGATGATGTCATAGAGATACATTGTGAGGTCATCGAGTTCCGTAATGATGTCAAAGTGTTACATTGTGAGGTCATCGAGTTCCGTGATGATGTCATCGAGTTCCGTGATGATGTCATAGTGTTACATTGTGATGTCATCGAGTTCCGTGATGATGTCATCGAGTTCCGTGATGATGTCATAGAGAAACATTGTGAGGTCATCGAGTTCCGTGATGATGTCATAGAGATACATTGTGAGGTCATCGAGTTCCGTGATAATGTCATAGAGATACTTTGTGAGGTCATCGAGTTCCGTGATGATATCATAGTGTTCCATTGTGATGTCATTGAGTTCCGTGATGATGTCATAGAGATACATTGTGAGGTCACCGAGTTCCATGACGATGTCATCGAGTTCCGTGATGATGTCATAGAGATACATTGTGAGGTCATCGAGTTCCGTGATGATGTCATAGAGATACATTGTGAGGTCATCGAGTTCCGTGATGATGTCATAGAGATACTTTGTGAGGTCATCGAGTTCCGTGATGATGTCATCGAGTTCCGTGATGATGTCATAGTGTTACATTGTGATGTCATCGAGTTCCGTGATGATGTCATCGAGTTCCGTGATGATGCCATAGAGATGCATTGTGATGTCATTGAGTTCCGTGATTATGTCATAGAGATGCATTGTGATGTCATCGAGTTCTGTGATGATGTCATAAAGATACATTGTGATGTCATCGAGTTCTGTGATGATGTCATAGAGATACATTGTGAGGTCATCGAGTTCCGTGATGATGTCATAGAGAAATATTGTGAGGTCTTCGAGTTCCGTGATGATGTCATAGTGTTACATTGTGAGGTCATCGAGCTCCGTGATGATGTCATCGAGTTCCGTGATGATGTCATAGAGATACATTGTGAGGTCATCGAGTTCCGTGATGATGTCATAGAGATACATTGTGAGGTCATCGAGTTCCGTGATGATGTCATAGAGAAACATTGTGAGGTCATCGAGTTCCGTGATGATGTCAAAGTGTTACATTGTGAGGTCATCGAGTTCCGTGATGATGTCATCGAGTTCCGTGATGATGTCATAGTGTTACATTGTGATGTCATCGAGTTCCGTGATGATGTCATCGAGTTCCGTGATGATGTCATAGAGAAACATTGTGAGGTCATCGAGTTCCGTGATGATGTCATAGAGATACATTGTGAGGTCATCGAGTTCCGTGATAATGTCATAGAGATACTTTGTGAGGTCATCGAGTTCCGTGATGATATCATAGTGTTCCATTGTGATGTCATTGAGTTCCGTGATGATGTCATAGAGATACATTGTGAGGTCACCGAGTTCCATGACGATGTCATCGAGTTCCGTGATGATGTCATAGAGATACATTGTGAGGTCATCGAGTTCCGTGATGATGTCATAGAGATACATTGTGAGGTCATCGAGTTCCGTGATGATGTCATTGAGATACATTGTGAGGTCATCGAGTTCCGTGATGATGTCATAGAGATACATTGTGAGGTCATTGAGTTCCGTGATGATGTCATAGACTTACATTGTGATGTCATCGAGATCCGTGATGATGTCATAGAGATACATTGTGATGTCATCGAGTTTCATGATGATGTCATAGAGATACATTGTGATGTCATCGAGTTCCGTGATGATGTCATAGAGATGCATTGTGATGTCACTGAGTTCCGTGATGATGTCATAGAGGTGCATTGTGATGTCATCGAGTTCCGTGATGATGTCATAGAGATACATTGTGAGGTCATCGAGTTCCGTGATGATGTCATAGAGATACATTGTAAGGTCACCGAGTTCCGTGATGATGTCATAGTGTTACATTATGAGGTCATCGAGTTCCGTGATGATGTCATCGAGTTCCGTGATGATGTCAAAGAGATATATTGTGAGGTCATCAAGTTCCGTGATGATGTCATAGAGATACATTGTGATATCATCGAGTTCCGTGATGATGTCATATAGATACATTGTGAGGTCATCGAGTTCCGTGATGATGTCATAGAGATACATTGTGAGGTCACCGAGTTCCGTGATGATGTCATAGTGTTACATTGTGAGGTCATTGAGTTCCGTGATGATGTCATCGAGTTCCGTGATGATGTCATAGAGATACATTGTGAGGTCATCGAGTTCCGTGATGATGTCATAGAGATACATTGTGAGGTCACCGAGTTCCGTGATGATGTCAAAGTGTTACATTGTGAGGTCATCGAGGTCCGTGATGATGTCATCGAGTTCCGTGATGATGTCATAGTGTTACATTGTGATGTCATCGAGTTCCGTGATGATGTCATAGTTACATTGTGAGGTCATCGAATTCTGTGATGATGTCATAGAAATACATTGTGAGGTCATCGAGTTCCGTGATGATGTCATAGAGAAACATTGTGAGGTCTTCGAGTTCCGTGATGATGTCATAGAGATACATTGTGAGGTCATCGAGTTCCGTGATGATGTCATAGAGATACATTGTGAGGTCACCGAGTTCTGTGATGATGTCATAGTGTTACATTATGAGGTCATCGAGTTCCGTGATGATGTCATCGAGTTCCGTGATGATGTCATAGAGATACATTGTGAGGTCATCAAGTTCCGTGATGATGTCATAGAGATACTTTGTGAGGTCATCGAGTTCCGTGATGATGTCATAGTGTTACATTGTGATGTCATCGAGTTCCGTGCTGATGTCATAGAGATACATTGTGAGGTCATCGAGTTCCGTGATGATGTCATTGACATATCTTGTGAGGTCACCGAGTTCCGTGATGATGTCATAGAGATATATTGTGAGGTCATCAAGTTCCGTGATGATGTCATAGAGATACTTTGTGAGGTCATCGAGTTCCGTGATGATGTCATAGTGTTACATTGTGAGGTCATCGAGTTCCGTGATGATGTCATAGTGTTACATTGTGAGGTCATTGAGTTCCGTGATGATGTCATCGAGTTCCGTGATGATGTCATAGAGATACATTGTGAGGTCATCGAGTTCCGTGATGATGTCATAGAGATACATTGTGAGGTCACCGAGTTCCGTGATGATGTCAAAGTGTTACATTGTGAGGTCATCGAGGTCCGTGATGATGTCATCGAGTTCCGTGATGATGTCATAGTGTTACATTGTGATGTCATCGAGTTCCGTGATGATGTCATCGAGTTCCGTGATGATGTCATAGAGAAACATTGTGAGGTCATCGAGTTCCGTGATGATGTCATAGTGTTACATTGTGATGTCATCGAGTTCCGTGATGATGTCATCGAGTTCCGTGATGATGTCATAGTGTTACATTGTGAGGTCATCGAGTTCCGTGATAATCTCATAGAGATACTTTGTGAGTTCATCGAGTTCCGTGATGATGTCATAGTGTTACATTGTGATGTCATCGAGTTCCGTGGTGATGTCATAGAGATACATTGTGAGGTCATCGAGTTCCGTAATGATGTCATAGAGATACATTGTGAGGTCATCGAGTTCTGTGATGATGTCATAGTGTTACATTGTGATGTCATCGAGTTCCGTGATGATGTCATAGTTACATTGTGATGTCATCAAATTCTGTGATGATGTCATAGAAATACATTGTGAGGTCATCGAGTTCCGTGATGATGTCATAGAGAAACATTGTGAGGTCTTCTAGTTCCGTGACGATGTCATAGAGATACATTGTGAGGTCATCGAGTTCCGTGATGATGTCATAGAGATACATTGTGAGGTCACCGAGTTCCGTGATGATGTCATAGTGTTACATTATGAGGTCATCGAGTTCCGTGATGATGTCATCGAGTTCCGTGATGATGTCATCGAGTTCCGTGATGATGTCATAGAGATACATTGTGAGGTCATCAAGTTCCGTGATGATGTCATAGAGATACTTTGTGAGGTCATCGAGTTCCGTGATGATGTCATAGTTTTACATTGTGATGTCATCGAGATCCGTGCTGATGTCATAGAGATACATTGTGAGGTCATCAAGTTCCGTGATGATGTCATAGACATATCTTGTGAGGTCACCGAGTTCCGTGATGATGTCATAGTGTGACATTGTGAGGTCATCGAGTTCCGTGATGATGTCATCGAGTTCCGTGGTGATGTCATCGAGTTCCGTGATGATGTCATAGAGATACATTGTGAGGTCATCGAGTTCCGTGATGATGTCATAGAGATACATTGTGATATCATCGAGTTCCGTGATTATGTCATAGAGATGCATTGTGATGTCATCGAGTTCTGTGATGATGTTATAAAGATACATTGTGATGTCATCGAGTTCCGTGATGATGTCATAGAGATACATTGTGAGGTCATCGAGTTCCGTGATGATGTCATTGAGATACATTGTGAGGTCATCGAGTTCCGTGATGATGTCATAGAGATACATTGTGAGGTCATCGAGTTCCGTGATGATGTCATAGACTTACATTGTGATGTCATCGAGTTCCGTGATGATGTCATAGAGATGCATTGTGATGTCACTGAGTTCCGTGATGATGTCATAGAGGTGCATTGTGATGTCATCGAGTTCCGTGATGATGTCATAGAGATACATTGTGAGGTCATCGAGTTCCGTGATGATGTCATCGATTTCTGTGATGATGTCATAGAAATACATTGTGAGGTCATCGAGTTCCGTGATGATGTCATAGAGATACATTGTGAGGTCACCGAGTTCCTTGATGATGTCACAGTATTACATTATGAGGTCATCGAGTTCCGTGATGATGTCATCGAGTTCCGTGATGATGTCATAGAGATATATTGTGAGGTCATCAAGTTCCGTGATGATGTCTTAGAGATACTTTGTGAGGTCATCGAGTTCCGTGATGATGTCATAGTGTTACATTGTGATGTCATCGAGTTCCGTGATGATGTCATAGAGATACATTGTGAGGTCATCGAGTTCCGTGATGATGTCATAGAGATACATTGTGAGGTCATCGAGTTCCGTGATGATGTCATCGAGTTCCGTGATGATGTCATAGAGATACATTGTGAGGTCATCGAGTTCCGTGATGATGTCATCGAGTTCCGTGATGATGTCATAGTGTTACATTGTGATGTCATCGAGTTCCGTGATGATGTCATCGAGTTCCGTGATGATGTCATAGAGAAACATTGTGAGGTCATCGAGTTCCGTGATGATGTCATAGTGTTACATTGTGACGTCATCGAGTTCCGTGATGATGACATCGAGTTCCGTGATGACGTCATAGTGTGACATTGTGAGGTCATCGAGTTCCGTGATAATGTCATAGAGATACTTTGTGAGGTCATCAAGTTCCGTGATGATGTCATAGTGTTACATTGTGATGTCATCGAGTTCCGTGATGATGTCATAGAGATACATTGTGAGGTCATCGAGTTCCGTGATAATGTCATAGAGATACTTTGTGAGGTCATCGAGTTCCGTGATGATGTCATAGTGTTACATTGTGATGTCATCGAGTTCCATGATGATGTCATAGTTACATTGTGAGGTCATTGAATTCTGTGATGATGTCATAGAAATACATTGTGAGGTCATCGAGTTCAGTGATGATGTCATAGAGAAACATTGTGAGGTCTTCGAGTTCCGTGATGATGTCATAGAGATACATTGTAAGGTCACCGAGTTCCGTGATGATGTCATAGTGTTACATTATGAGGTCATCGAGTTCCGTGATGATGTCATCGAGTTCCGTGATGATGTCAAAGAGATACATTGTGATATCATCGAGTTCCGTGATGATGTCATATAGATACATTGTGAGGTCATCGAGTTCCGTGATGATGTCATAGAGATACATTGTGAGGTCACCGAGTTCCGTGATGATGTCATAGTGTTACATTGTGAGGTCATTGAGTTCCGTGATGATGTCATCGAGTTCCGTGATGATGTCATAGAGATACATTGTGAGGTCTTCGAGTTCCGTGATGATGTCATAGAGATACATTGTGAGGTCACCGAGTTCCGTGATGATGTCATAGTGTTACATTGTGAGGTCATTGAGTTCCGTGATGATGTCATCGAGTTCCGTGATGATGTCATAGAGAAACATTGTGAGGTCTTCTAGTTCCGTGACGATGTCATAGAGATACATTGTGAGGTCATCGAGTTCCGTGATGATGTCATAGAGATACATTGTGAGGTCACCGAGTTCCGTGATGATGTCATAGTGTTACATTGTGATGTCATCGAGTTCCGTGGTGATGTCATAGAGATACATTGTGAGGTCATCGAGTTCCGTAATGATGTCATAGAGATACATTGTGAGGTCATCGAGTTCCGTGATGATGTCATCGAGTTCCGTGATGATGTCATAGTGTTACATTGTGATGTCATCGAGTTCCGTGATGATGTCATCGAGT
Organism: Leptodactylus fuscus; assembly: GCF_031893055.1. NCBI lineage: Eukaryota > Metazoa > Chordata > Amphibia > Anura > Leptodactylidae > Leptodactylus > Leptodactylus fuscus. The sequence goes on along the minus strand of NC_134274.1, from coordinate 73,307,308 downwards.
TCCGTGATGATGTCATAGAGAAACATTGTGAGGTCATCGAGTTCCGTGATGATGTCATAGTGTTACATTGTGATGTCATCGAGTTCCGTGATGATGTCATCGAGTTCCGTGATGATGTCATAGTGTTACATTGTGAGGTCATCGAGTTCCGTGATAATCTCATAGAGATACTTTGTGAGTTCATCGAGTTCCGTGATGATGTCATAGTGTTACATTGTGATGTCATCGAGTTCCGTGGTGATGTCATAGAGATACATTGTGAGGTCATCGAGTTCCGTAATGATGTCATAGAGATACATTGTGAGGTCATCGAGTTCCGTGATGATGTCATAGTGTTACATTGTGATGTCATCGAGTTCCGTGATGATGTCATAGTTACATTGTGATGTCATCAAATTCTGTGATGATGTCATAGAAATACATTGTGAGGTCATCGAGTTCCGTGATGATGTCATAGAGAAACATTGTGAGGTCTTCTAGTTCCGTGACGATGTCATAGAGATACATTGTGAGGTCATCGAGTTCCGTGATGATGTCATAGAGATACATTGTGAGGTCACCGAGTTCCGTGATGATGTCATAGTGTTACATTATGAGGTCATCGAGTTCCGTGATGATGTCATCGAGTTCCGTGATGATGTCATCGAGTTCCGTGATGATGTCATAGAGATACATTGTGAGGTCATCAAGTTCCGTGATGATGTCATAGAGATACTTTGTGAGGTCATCGAGTTCCGTGATGATGTCATAGTGTTACATTGTGATGTCATCGAGATCCGTGCTGATGTCATAGAGATACATTGTGAGGTCATCAAGTTCCGTGATGATGTCATAGACATATCTTGTGAGCTCCCCGAGTTCCGTGATGATGTCATAGTGTGACATTGTGAGGTCATCGAGTTCCGTGATGATGTCATCGAGTTCCGTGGTGATGTCATCGAGTTCCGTGATGATGTCATAGAGATACATTGTGAGGTCATCGAGTTCCGTGATGATGTCATAGAGATACATTGTGATATCATCGAGTTCCGTGATTATGTCATAGAGATGCATTGTGATGTCATCGAGTTCTGTGATGATGTTATAAAGATACATTGTGATGTCATCGAGTTCCGTGATGATGTCATAGAGATACATTGTGAGGTCATCAAGTTCCGTGATGATGTCATTGAGATACATTGTGAGGTCATCGAGTTCCGTGATGATGTCATAGAGATACATTGTGAGGTCATCGAGTTCCGTGATGATGTCATAGACTTACATTGTGATGTCATCGAGTTCCGTGATGATGTCATAGAGATGCATTGTGATGTCACTGAGTTCCGTGATGATGTCATAGAGGTGCATTGTGATGTCATCGAGTTCCGTGATGATGTCATAGAGATACATTGTGAGGTCATCGAGTTCCGTGATGATGTCATCGATTTCTGTGATGATGTCATAGAAATACATTGTGAGGTCATCGAGTTCCGTGATGATGTCATAGAGATACATTGTGAGGTCACCGAGTTCCTTGATGATGTCACAGTGTTACATTATGAGGTCATCGAGTTCCGTGATGATGTCATCGAGTTCCGTGATGATGTCATAGAGATATATTGTGAGGTCATCAAGTTCCGTGATGATGTCTTAGAGATACTTTGTGAGGTCATCGAGTTCCGTGATGATGTCATAGTGTTACATTGTGATGTCATCGAGTTCCGTGATGATGTCATAGAGATACATTGTGAGGTCATCGAGTTCCGTGATGATGTCATAGAGATACATTGTGAGGTCATCGAGTTCCGTGATGATGTCATCGAGTTCCGTGATGATGTCATAGAGATACATTGTGAGGTCATCGAGTTCCGTGATGATGTCATAGATATACATTGTGATGTCACCGAGTTCCGTGATGATGTCATAGATATACATTGTGAGGTCATCGAGTTCCGTGATGATGTCATATAGATACATTGTGAGGTCATCAAGTTCCGTGATGATGTCATAGAGATACATTGTGAGGTCATCGAGTTCCGTGATGATGTCATAGTGTTACATTGTGAGGTCATCGAGTTTCGTGATGATGTCATAGAGTTACATTGTGAGGTCACCGAGTTCCGTGATGATGTCATAGTGTTACATTGTGAGGTCATTGAGTTCCGTGATGATGTCATCGAGTTCCGTGATGATGTCATAGAGATACATTGTGAGGTCATCGAGTTCCGTGATGATGTCATAGAGATACATTGTGAGGTCACCGAGTTCCGTGATGATGTCAAAGTGTTACATTGTGAGGTCATCGAGGTCCGTGATGATGTCATCGAGTTCCGTGATGATGTCATAGTGTTACATTGTGATGTCATCGAGTTCCGTGATGATGTCATCGAGTTCCGTGATGATGTCATAGAGAAACATTGTGAGGTCATCGAGTTCCGTGATGATGTCATAGTGTTACATTGTGATGTCATCGAGTTCCGTGATGATGTCATCGAGTTCCGTGATGATGTCATAGTGTTACATTGTGAGGTCATCGAGTTCCGTGATAATCTCATAGAGATACTTTGTGAGTTCATCGAGTTCCGTGATGATGTCATAGTGTTACATTGTGATGTCATCGAGTTCCGTGGTGATGTCATAGAGATACATTGTGAGGTCATCGAGTTCCGTAATGATGTCATAGAGATACATTGTGAGGTCATCGAGTTCCGTGATGATGTCATAGTGTTACATTGTGATGTCATCGAGTTTCGTGATGATGTCATAGTTACATTGTGATGTCATCAAATTCTGTGATGATGTCATAGAGATACATTGTGAGGTCATCGAGTTCCGTGATGATGTCATAGAGATACATTGTGAGGTCACCGAGTTCCGTGATGATGTCATAGTGTTACATTATGAGGTCATCGAGTTCCGTGATGATGTCATCGAGTTCCGTGATGATGTCATCGAGTTCCGTGATGATGTCATAGAGATACATTGTGAGGTCATCAAGTTCCGTGATGATGTCATAGAGATACTTTGTGAGGTCATCGAGTTCCGTGCTGATGTCATAGTGTTACATTGTGATGTCATCGAGATCCGTGCTGATGTCATAGAGATACATTGTGAGGTCATCAAGTTCCGTGATGATGTCATAGACATATCTTGTGAGGTCACCGAGTTCCGTGATGATGTCATAGTGTGACATTGTGAGGTCATCGAGTTCCGTGATGATGTCATCGAGTTCCGTGATGATGTCATCGAGTTCCGTGATGATGTCATAGAGATACATTGTGAGGTCATCGAGTTCCGTGATGATGTCATAGAGATACATTGTGATATCATCGAGTTCCGTGATTATGTCATAGAGATGCATTGTGATGTCATCGAGTTCTGTGATGATGTTATAAAGATACATTGTGATATCATCGAGTTCCGTGATGATGTCATAGAGATACATTGTGAGGTCATCGAGTTCCGTGATGATGTCATTGAGATACATTGTGAGGTCATCGAGTTCCGTGATGATGTCATAGTGATACATTGTGAGGTCATCGAGTTCCGTGATGATGTCATAGACTTACATTGTGATGTCATCGAGATCCGTGATGATGTCATAGTGATACATTGTGATGTCATCGAGTTTCATGATGATGTCATAGAGATACATTGTGATGTCACCGAGTTCCGTGATGATGTCATAGAGATGCATTGTGATGTCACTGAGTTCCGTGATGATGTCATAGAGGTGCATTGTGATGTCATCGAGTTCCGTGATGATGTCATAGAGATACATTGTGAGGTCATCGAGTTCCGTGATGATGTCATCGATTTCCGTGATGATGTCATAGAGATACATTGTGAGGTCATCGAGTTCCGTGATGCTGTCATAGAGATACATTGTAAGGTCACCGAGTTCCGTGATGATGTCATAGTTTTACATTATGAGGTCATCGAGTTCCGTGATGATGTCATCGAGTTCCGTGATGATGTCATAGAGATATATTGTGAGGTCATCAAGTTCCGTGATGATGTCATAGAGATACATTGTGATATCATCGAGTTCCGTGATGATGTCATAGAGATACTTTGTGAGGTCATCGAGTTCCGTGATGATGTCATAGTGTTACATTGTGATGTCATCGAGTTCTGTGATGATGTCATAGAGATACATTGTGAGGTCATCGAGTTCCGTGATGATGTCATAGAGATACATTGTGAGGTCATCGAGTTCCGTGATGATGTCATAGACTTACATTGTCATGTCATCGAGTTCCGTGATGATGTCATAGAGATACATTGTGAGGTCATCGAGTTCCGTGATGATGTCATAGAGATGCATTGTGATGTCATCGAGTTCTGTGATGATGTCATAAAGATACATTGTGATGTCCTCGAGTTCCGTGATGATGTCATAGAGATACATTGTGAGGTCATCGAGTTCCGTGATGATGTCATCGAGTTCCGTGATGATGTCATAGAGTTCCGTGATGATTTCATAGAGATACATTGTGACGTCATCGAGTTCCGTGATGATGTCATAGAGAAACATTGTGAGGTCATCGAGTTCCGTGATGATGTCATAGTGTTACATTGTGAGGTCATCGAGTTCCGTGATGATGTCATCGAGTTCCGTGATGATGTCATAGTGTTACATTGTGATGTCATCGAGTTCCGTGATAATGTCATAGTTACATTGTGATGTCATCGAGTTCCGTGATGATGTCATAGAGATACATTGTGAGGTCATCGAGTTCCGTGATGATGTTATAGAGAAACATTGTGATGTCATCGAGTTCCGTGATGATGTCATAGAGAAACATTGTGATGTCATCGAGTTCTGTGATGATGTCATAAAGATACATTGTGATGTCATCGAGTTCCGTGATGATGTCATAGAGATACATTGTGAGGTCATCGAGTTCCGTGATGATGTCATAGAGATACATTGTGAGGTCATCGAGTTCCGTGATGATGTCATAGAGAAACATTGTGAGGTCATTGAGTTCCGTGATGATGTCATCGAGTTTCATGATGATGTCATAGAGATACATTGTGAGGTCATCGAGTTCCGTGATGATGTCATCGAGTTCCGTGATGATGTCATAGAGATACTTTGTGAGGTCATCGAGTTCCGTGATGATGTCATCGAGTTCCGTGATGATGTCATAGTGTTACATTGTGATGTCATCGAGTTCCGTGATGATGTCATCGAGTTCCGTGATGATGTCATAGAGATGCATTGTGATGTCATTGAGTTCCGTGATTATGTCATAGAGATGCATTGTGATGTCATCGAGTTCTGTGATGATGTCATAAAGATACATTGTGATGTCATCGAGTTCTGTGATGATGTCATAGAGATACATTGTGAGGTCATCGAGTTCCGTGATGATGTCATAGAGAAATATTGTGAGGTCTTCGAGTTCCGTGATGATGTCATAGTGTTACATTGTGAGGTCATCGAGCTCCGTGATGATGTCATCGAGTTCCGTGATGATGTCATAGAGATTTATTGTGAGGTCATTGAGTTCTGTGATGATGTCATAGAGATACATTGTGAGGTCACCGAGTTCCGTGATGATGTCATAGTGTTACTTTATGAGGTCATTCAGTTCCGTTATGATGTCATCGAGTTCCGTGATGATGTCATAGAGATATATTGTGAGGTCATCGAGTTCCGTGATGATGTCATAGAGATGCATTGTGATGTCATCGAGTTCTGTGATGATGTCATAAAGATACATTGTGATGTCATCGAGTCCCATGATGATGTCATAGAGATACATTGTGAGGTCATCGAGTTCCGTGATGATGTCATAGAGATACATTGTGAGGTCATTGAGTTCCGTGATGATGTCATAGAGAAACATTGTGAGGTCATCGAGTTCCGTGATGATGTCATCGAGTTCCGTGATGATGTCGTAGAGATACATTGTGAGGTCATCGAGTTCCGTGATGATGTCATAGAGATACATTGTGAGGTCATCGAGTTCCTTGATGATGTCAAAGTGTTACATTGTGAGGTCATTGAGTTCCGTGATGATGTCATCGAGTTTCGTGATGATGTCATAGAGATACATTGTGAGGTCATCGAGTTCCGTGATGATGTCATCGAGTTCCGTGATGATGTCGTAGAGATACATTGTGAGGTCATCGAGTTCCGTGATGATGTCATAGAGATACATTGTGAGGTCATCGAGTTCCGTGATGATGTCAAAGTGTTACATTGTGAGGTCATCGAGTTCCGTGATGATGTCATCGAGTTCCGTGATGATGTCATAGTGTTACATTGTGATGTCATCGAGTTCCGTGATGATGTCATCGAGTTCCGTGATGATGTCATAGAGAAACATTGTGAGGTCATCGAGTTCCGTGATGATGTCATAGAGATACATTGTGAGGTCATCGAGTTCCGTGATAATGTCATAGAGATACTTTGTGAGGTCATCGAGTTCCGTGATGATATCATAGTGTTCCATTGTGATGTCATTGAGTTCCGTGATGATGTCATAGAGATACATTGTGAGGTCACCGAGTTCCATGACGATGTCATCGAGTTCCGTGATGATGTCATAGAGATACATTGTGAGGTCATCGAGTTCCGTGATGATGTCATAGAGATACATTGTGAGGTCATCGAGTTCCGTGATGATGTCATAGAGATACTTTGTGAGGCCATCGAGTTCCGTGATGATGTCATCGAGTTCCGTGATGATGTCATAGTGTTACATTGTGATGTCATCGAGTTCCGTGATGATGTCATCGAGTTCCGTGATGATGTCATAGAGATGCATTGTGATGTCATTGAGTTCCGTGATTATGTCATAGAGATGCATTGTGATGTCATCGAGTTCTGTGATGATGTCATAAAGATACATTGTGATGTCATCGAGTTCTGTGATGATGTCATAGAGATACATTGTGAGGTCATCGAGTTCCGTGATGATGTCATAGAGAAATATTGTGAGGTCTTCGAGTTCCGTGATGATGTCATAGTGTTACATTGTGAGGTCATCGAGCTCCGTGATGATGTCATCGAGTTCCGTGATGATGTCATAGAGATACATTGTGAGGTCATCGAGTTCCGTGATGATGTCATAGAGATACATTGTGAGGTCATCGAGTTCCGTGATGATGTCATAGAGAAACATTGTGAGGTCATCGAGTTCCGTGATGATGTCAAAGTGTTACATTGTGAGGTCATTGAGTTCCGTGATGATGTCATCGAGTTTCATGATGATGTCATAGAGATACATTGTGAGGTCATCGAGTTCCGTGATGATGTCATAGAGATACATTGTGAGGTCACCGAGTTCTGTGATGATGTCATAGTGTTACATTATGAGGTCATCGAGTTCCGTGATGATGTCATCGAGTTTCGTGATGATGTCATAGAGATCTATTGTGAGGTCATCGAGTTCCGTGATGATGTCATCAAGTTCCGTGATGATGTCATAGAGATACTTTGTGAGGTCATCGAGTTCCGTGATGATGTCATAGTGTTACATTGTGATGTCATCGAGTTCCGTGCTGATGTCATAGAGATACATTGTGAGGTCATCGAGTTCCGTGATGATGTCATTGACATATCTTGTGAGGTCACCGAGTTCCGTGATGATGTCATAGTGTGACATTGTGAGGTCATCGAGTTCCGTGATGATGTCATCGAGTTCCGTATGATGTCATCGAGTTCCGTGATGATGTCATAGAGATACATTGTGAGGTCATCGAGTTCCGTGATGATGTCATAGAGATACATTGTAAGGTCACCGAGTTCTGTGATGATGTCATAGAGATACATTGTGAGGTCACCGAGTTCCGTGATGATGTCATAGTGTTACATTATGAGGTCATCGAGTTCCGTGATGATGTCATAGTGTTACATTGTGATGTCATCGAGTTCCGTGATGATGTCATCGAGTTCCGTGATGATGTCATAGAGAAACATTGTGAGGTCATCGAGTTCCGTGATGATGTCATAGTGTTACATTGTGACGTCATCGAGTTCCGTGATGATGACATCGAGTTCCGTGATGACGTCATAGTGTGACATTGTGAGGTCATCGAGTTCCGTGATAATGTCATAGAGATACTTTGTGAGGTCATCGAGTTCCGTGATGATGTCATAGTGTTACATTGTGATGTCATCGAGTTCCGTGATGATGTCATAGAGATACATTGTGAGGTCATCGAGTTCCGTGATAATGTCATAGAGATACTTTGTGAGGTCATCGAGTTCCGTGATGATGTCATAGTGTTACATTGTGATGTCATCGAGTTCCATGATGATGTCATAGTTACATTGTGAGGTCATCGAATTCTGTGATGATGTCATAGAAATACATTGTGAGGTCATCGAGTTCAGTGATGATGTCATAGAGAAACATTGTGAGGTCTTCGAGTTCCGTGATGATGTCATAGAGATACATTGTGAGGTCATCGAGTTCCGTGATGATGTCATAGAGATACATTGTGAGGTCACCGAGTTCTGTGATGATGTCATAGTGTTACATTATGAGGTCATCGAGTTCCGTGATGATGTCATCGAGTTCCGTGATGATGTCATAGAGATACATTGTGAGGTCATCAAGTTCCGTGATGATGTCATAGAGATACTTTGTGAGGTCATCGAGTTCCGTGATGATGTCATAGTGTTACATTGTGATGTCGTCGAGTTCCGTGCTGATGTCATAGAGATACATTGTGAGGTCATCGAGTTCCGTGATGATGTCATTGACATATCTTGTGAGGTCACCGAGTTCCGTGATGATGTCATAGTGTGACATTGTGAGGTCATCGAGTTCCGTGATGATGTCATCGAGTTCCGTGATGATGTCATAGAGATACATTGTGAGGTCATCGAGTTCCGTGATGATGTCATAGACATACATTGTGATATCATCGAGTTCCGTGATTATGTCATAGAGATGCATTGTGATGTCATCGAGTTCTGTAATGATGTTATAAAGATACATTGTGATGTCATCGAGTTCCGTGATGATGTCATAGAGATACATTGTGAGGTCATCGAGTTCCGTGATGATGTCATTGAGATACATTGTGAGGTCATCGAGTTCCGTGATGATGTCATAGAGATACATTGTGAGGTCATCGAGTTCCGTGATGATGTCATAGACTTACATTGTGATGTCATCGATTTCCGTGATGATGTCATAGAGATACATTGTGAGGTCATCGAGTTCCGTGATGATGTCATAGAGATACATTGTAAGGTCACCGAGTTCCGTGATGATGTCATAGTGTTACATTATGAGGTCATCGAGTTCCGTGATGATGTCATCGAGTTCCGTGATGATGTCATAGAGATATATTGTGAGGTCATCAAGTTCCGTGATGATGTCATAGAGATACATTGTGATATCATCGAGTTCCGTGATGATGTCATATAGATACATTGTGAGGTCATCGAGTTCCGTGATGATGTCATAGAGATACATTGTGAGGTCACCGAGTTCCGTGATGATGTCATAGTGTTACATTGTGAGGTCATTGAGTTCCGTGATGATGTCATCGAGTTCCGTGATGATGTCATAGAGATACATTGTGAGGTCATCGAGTTCCGTGATGATGTCATAGAGATACATTGTGAGGTCACCGAGTTCCGTGATGATGTCAAAGTGTTACATTGTGAGGTCATCGAGGTCCGTGATGATGTCATCGAGTTCCGTGATGATGTCATAGTGTTACATTGTGATGTCATCGAGTTCCGTGATGATGTCATAGTTACATTGTGAGGTCATCGAATTCTGTGATGATGTCATAGAAATACATTGTGAGGTCATCGAGTTCCGTGATGATGTCATAGAGAAACATTGTGAGGTCTTCGACTTCCGTGATGATGTCATAGAGATACATTGTGAGGTCATCGAGTTCCGTGATGATGTCATAGAGATACATTGTGAGGTCACCGAGTTCTGTGATGATGTCATAGTGTTACATTATGAGGTCATCGAGTTCCGTGATGATGTCATCGAGTTCCGTGATGATGTCATAGAGATACATTGTGAGGTCATCAAGTTCCGTGATGATGTCATAGAGATACTTTGTGAGGTCATCGAGTTCCGTGATGATGTCATAGTGTTACATTGTGATGTCATCGAGTTCCGTGCTGATGTCATAGAGATACATTGTGAGGTCATCGAGTTCCGTGATGATGTCATTGACATATCTTGTGAGGTCACCGAGTTCCGTGATGATGTCATAGAGATATATTGTGAGGTCATCAAGTTCCGTGATGATGTCAGAGATACTTTGTGAGGTCATCGAGTTCCGTGATGATGTCATAGTGTTACATTGTGAGGTCATCGAGTTCCGTGATGATGTCATAGTGTTACATTGTGAGGTCATTGAGTTCCGTGATGATGTCATCGAGTTCCGTGATGATGTCATAGAGATACATTGTGAGGTCATCGAGTTCCGTGATGATGTCATAGAGATACATTGTGAGGTCACCGAGTTCCGTGATGATGTCAAAGTGTTACATTGTGAGGTCATCGAGGTCCGTGATGATGTCATCGAGTTCCGTGATGATGTCATAGTGTTACATTGTGATGTCATCGAGTTCCGTGATGATGTCATCGAGTTCCGTGATGATGTCATAGAGAAACATTGTGAGGTCATCGAGTTCCGTGATGATGTCATAGTGTTACATTGTGATGTCATCGAGTTCCGTGATGATGTCATCGAGTTCCGTGATGATGTCATAGTGTTACATTGTGAGGTCATCGAGTTCCGTGATAATCTCATAGAGATACTTTGTGAGTTCATCGAGTTCCGTGATGATGTCATAGTGTTACATTGTGATGTCATCGAGTTCCGTGGTGATGTCATAGAGATACATTGTGAGGTCATCGAGTTCCGTAATGATGTCATAGAGATACATTGTGAGGTCATCGAGTTCCGTGATGATGTCATAGTGTTACATTGTGATGTCATCGAGTTCCGTGATGATGTCATAGTTACATTGTGATGTCATCAAATTCTGTGATGATGTCATAGAAATACATTGTGAGGTCATCGAGTTCCGTGATGATGTCATAGAGAAACATTGTGAGGTCTTCTAGTTCCGTGACGATGTCATAGAGATACATTGTGAGGTCATCGAGTTCTGTGATGATGTCATAGAGATACATTGTGAGGTCACCGAGTTCCGTGATGATGTCATAGTGTTACATTATGAGGTCATCGAGTTCCGTGATGATGTCATCGAGTTCCGTGATGATGTCATCGAGTTCCGTGATGATGTCATAGAGATACATTGTGAGGTCATCAAGTTCCGTGATGATGTCATAGAGATACTTTGTGAGGTCATCGAGTTCCGTGATGATGTCATAGTGTTACATTGTGATGTCATCGAGATCCGTGCTGATGTCATAGAGATACATTGTGAGGTCATCAAGTTCCGTGATGATGTCATAGACATATCTTGTGAGGTCACCGAGTTCCGTGATGATGTCATAGTGTGACATTGTGAGGTCATCGAGTTCCGTGATGATGTCATCGAGTTCCGTGATGATGTCATCGAGTTCCGTGATGATGTCATAGAGATACATTGTGAGGTCATCGAGTTCCGTGATGATGTCATAGAGATACATTGTGATATCATCGAGTTCCGTGATTATGTCATAGAGATGCATTGTGATGTCATCGAGTTCTGTGATGATGTTATAAAGATACATTGTGATATCATCGAGTTCCGTGATGATGTCATAGAGATACATTGAGAGGTCATCGAGTTCCGTGATGATGTCATTGAGATACATTGTGAGGTCATCGAGTTCCGTGATGATGTCATAGAGATACATTGTGAGGTCATCGAGTTCCGTGATGATGTCATAGACTTACATTGTGATGTCATCGAGTTCCGTGATGATGTCATAGAGATGCATTGTGATGTCACTGAGTTCCGTGATGATGTCATAGAGGTGCATTGTGATGTCATCGAGTTCCGTGAAGATGTCATAGAGATACATTGTGAGGTCATCGAGTTCCGTGATGATGTCATCGATTTCTGTGATGATGTCATAGAGATACATTGTGAGGTCATCGAGTTCCGTGATGATGTCATAGAGATACATTGTGAGGTCACCGAGTTCCTTGATGATGTCACAGTGTTACATTATGAGGTCATCGAGTTCCGTGATGATGTCATCGAGTTCCGTGATGATATCATAGAGATATATTGTGAGGTCATCAAGTTCCGTGATGATGTCTTAGAGATACTTTGTGAGGTCATCGAGTTCCGTGATGATGTCATAGTGTTACATTGTGATGTCATCGAGTTCCGTGATGATGTCATAGAGATACATTGTGAGGTCATCGAGTTCCGTGATGATGTCATAGAGATACATTGTGAGGTCATCGAGTTCCGTGATGATGTCATCGAGTTCCGTGATGATGTCATAGAGATACATTGTGAGGTCATCGAGTTCCGTGATGATGTCATAGATATACATTGTGATGTCACCGAGTTCTGTGATGATGTCATAGATATACATTGTGAGGTCATCGAGTTCCGTGATGATGTCATAGAGATACATTGTGAGGTCATCAAGTTCCGTGATGATGTCATAGAGATACTTTGTGAGGTCATCGAGTTCCGTGATGATGTCATAGTGTTACATTGTGATGTCATCGAGTTCCGTGCTGATGTCATAGAGATACATTGTGAGGTCATCGAGTTCCGTGATGATGTCATTGACATATCTTGTGAGGTCACCGAGTTCCGTGATGATGTCATAGAGATATATTGTGAGGTCATCAAGTTCCGTGATGATGTCAGAGATACTTTGTGAGGTCATCGAGTTCCGTGATGATGTCATAGTGTTACATTGTGAGGTCATCGAGTTCCGTGATGATGTCATAGTGTTACATTGTGAGGTCATTGAGTTCCGTGATGATGTCATCGAGTTCCGTGATGATGTCATAGAGATACATTGTGAGGTCATCGAGTTCCGTGATGATGTCATAGAGATACATTGTGAGGTCACCGAGTTCCGTGATGATGTCAAAGTGTTACATTGTGAGGTCATCGAGGTCCGTGATGATGTCATCGAGTTCCGTGATGATGTCATAGTGTTACATTGTGATGTCATCGAGTTCCGTGATGATGTCATCGAGTTCCGTGATGATGTCATAGAGAAACATTGTGAGGTCATCGAGTTCCGTGATGATGTCATAGTGTTACATTGTGATGTCATCGAGTTCCGTGATGATGTCATCGAGTTCCGTGATGATGTCATAGTGTTACATTGTGAGGTCATCGAGTTCCGTGATAATCTCATAGAGATACTTTGTGAGTTCATCGAGTTCCGTGATGATGTCATAGTGTTACATTGTGATGTCATCGAGTTCCGTGGTGATGTCATAGAGATACATTGTGAGGTCATCGAGTTCCGTAATGATGTCATAGAGATACATTGTGAGGTCATCGAGTTCCGTGATGATGTCATAGTGTTACATTGTGATGTCATCGAGTTCCGTGATGATGTCATAGTTACATTGTGATGTCATCAAATTCTGTGATGATGTCATAGAAATACATTGTGAGGTCATCGAGTTCCGTGATGATGTCATAGAGAAACATTGTGAGGTCTTCTAGTTCCGTGACGATGTCATAGAGATACATTGTGAGGTCATCGAGTTCTGTGATGATGTCATAGAGATACATTGTGAGGTCACCGAGTTCCGTGATGATGTCATAGTGTTACATTATGAGGTCATCGAGTTCCGTGATGATGTCATCGAGTTCCGTGATGATGTCATCGAGTTCCGTGATGATGTCATAGAGATACATTGTGAGGTCATCAAGTTCCGTGATGATGTCATAGAGATACTTTGTGAGGTCATCGAGTTCCGTGATGATGTCATAGTGTTACATTGTGATGTCATCGAGATCCGTGCTGATGTCATAGAGATACATTGTGAGGTCATCAAGTTCCGTGATGATGTCATAGACATATCTTGTGAGGTCACCGAGTTCCGTGATGATGTCATAGTGTGACATTGTGAGGTCATCGAGTTCCGTGATGATGTCATCGAGTTCCGTGATGATGTCATCGAGTTCCGTGATGATGTCATAGAGATACATTGTGAGGTCATCGAGTTCCGTGATGATGTCATAGAGATACATTGTGATATCATCGAGTTCCGTGATTATGTCATAGAGATGCATTGTGATGTCATCGAGTTCTGTGATGATGTTATAAAGATACATTGTGATATCATCGAGTTCCGTGATGATGTCATAGAGATACATTGAGAGGTCATCGAGTTCCGTGATGATGTCATTGAGATACATTGTGAGGTCATCGAGTTCCGTGATGATGTCATAGAGATACATTGTGAGGTCATCGAGTTCCGTGATGATGTCATAGACTTACATTGTGATGTCATCGAGTTCCGTGATGATGTCATAGAGATGCATTGTGATGTCACTGAGTTCCGTGATGATGTCATAGAGGTGCATTGTGATGTCATCGAGTTCCGTGAAGATGTCATAGAGATACATTGTGAGGTCATCGAGTTCCGTGATGATGTCATCGATTTCTGTGATGATGTCATAGAGATACATTGTGAGGTCATCGAGTTCCGTGATGATGTCATAGAGATACATTGTGAGGTCACCGAGTTCCTTGATGATGTCACAGTGTTACATTATGAGGTCATCGAGTTCCGTGATGATGTCATCGAGTTCCGTGATGATATCATAGAGATATATTGTGAGGTCATCAAGTTCCGTGATGATGTCTTAGAGATACTTTGTGAGGTCATCGAGTTCCGTGATGATGTCATAGTGTTACATTGTGATGTCATCGAGTTCCGTGATGATGTCATAGAGATACATTGTGAGGTCATCGAGTTCCGTGATGATGTCATAGAGATACATTGTGAGGTCATCGAGTTCCGTGATGATGTCATCGAGTTCCGTGATGATGTCATAGAGATACATTGTGAGGTCATCGAGTTCCGTGATGATGTCATAGATATACATTGTGATGTCACCGAGTTCTGTGATGATGTCATAGATATACATTGTGAGGTCATCGAGTTCCGTGATGATGTCATATAGATACATTGTGAGGTCATCAAGTTCCGTGATGATGTCATAGAGATACATTGTGAGGTCACCGAGTTCCGTGATGATGTCATAGTGTTACATTGTGAGGTCATTGAGTTCCGTGATGATGTCATCGAGTTCCGTGATGATGTCATAGACTTACATTGTCATGTCATCGAGTTCCGTGATGATGTCATAGAGATACATTGTGAGGTCATCGAGTTCCGTGATGATGTCATAGAGATGCATTGTGATGTCATCGAGTTCTGTGATGATGTCATAAAGATACATTGTGATGTCCTCGAGTTCCGTGATGATGTCATAGAGATACATTGTGAGGTCATCGAGTTCCGTGATGATGTCATCGAGTTCCGTGATGATGTCATAGAGTTCCGTGATGATTTCATAGAGATACATTGTGACGTCATCGAGTTCCGTGATGATGTCATAGAGAAACATTGTGAGGTCATCGAGTTCCGTGATGATGTCATAGTGTTACATTGTGAGGTCATCGAGTTCCGTGATGATGTCATCGAGTTCCGTGATGATGTCATAGTGTTACATTGTGATGTCATCGAGTTCCGTGATAATGTCATAGTTACATTGTGATGTCATCGAGTTCCGTGATGATGTCATAGAGATACATTGTGAGGTCATCGAGTTCCGTGATGATGTTATAGAGAAACATTGTGATGTCATCGAGTTCCGTGATGATGTCATAGAGAAACATTGTGATGTAATCGAGTTCTGTGATGATGTCATAAAGATACATTGTGATGTCATCGAGTTCCGTGATGATGTCATAGAGATACATTGTGAGGTCATCGAGTTCCGTGATGATGTCATAGAGATACATTGTGAGGTCATCGAGTTCCGTGATGATGTCATAGAGAAACATTGTGAGGTCATCGAGTTCCGTGATGATGTCAAAGTGTTACATTGTGAGGTCATTGAGTTCCGTGATGATGTCATCGAGTTTCATGATGATGTCATAGTGTTACATTATGAGGTCATCGAGTTCCGTGATGATGTCATCGAGTTCCGTGATGATGTCATAGAGATATATTGTGAGGTCATCAAGTTCCGTGATGATGTCATAGAGATACATTGTGATATCATCGAGTTCCGTGATGATGTCATAGAGATACTTTGTGAGGTCATCGAGTTCCGTGATGATGTCATAGTGTTACATTGTGATGTCATCGAGTTCCGTGATGATGTCATTGAGATACATTGTGAGGTCATCGAGTTCCGTGATGATGTCTTAGAGATACATTGTGAGGTCATCGAGTTCCGTGATGATGTCATAGACTTACATTGTCATGTCATCGAGTTCCGTGATGATGTCATAGAGATACATTGTGAGGTCATCGAGTTCCGTGATGATGTCATAGAGATGCATTGTGATGTCATCGAGTTCTGTGATGATGTCATAAAGATACATTGTGATGTCCTCGAGTTCCGTGATGATGTCATAGAGATACATTGTGAGGTCATCGAGTTCCGAGATGATCTCATCGAGTTCCGTGATGATGTCATAGAGTTCCGTGATGATTTCATAGAGATACATTGTGACGTCATCGAGTTCCGTGATGATGTCATAGAGAAACATTGTGAGGTCATCGAGTTCCGTGATGATGTCATAGTGTTACATTGTGAGGTCATCGAGTTCCGTGATGATGTCATCGAGTTCCGTGATGATGTCATAGTGTTACATTGTGATGTCATCGAGTTCCGTGATAATGTCATAGTTACATTGTGATGTCATCGAGTTCCGTGATGATGTCATAGAGATACATTGTGAGGTCATCGAGTTCCGTGATGATGTTATAGAGAAACATTGTGATGTCATCGAGTTCCGTGATGATGTCATAGAGAAACATTGTGATGTCATCGAGTTCTGTGATGATGTCATAAAGATACATTGTGATGTCATCGAGTTCCGTGATGATGTCATAGAGATACATTGTGAGGTCATCGAGTTCCGTGATGATGTCATAGAGATACATTGTGAGGTCATCGAGTTCCGTGATGATGTCATAGAGAAACATTGTGAGGTCATTGAGTTCCGTGATGATGTCATCGAGTTTCATGATGATGTCATAGAGATACATTGTGAGGTCATCGAGTTCCGTGATGATGTCATCGAGTTCCGTGATGATGTCATAGAGATACTTTGTGAGGTCATCGAGTTCCGTGATGATGTCATCGAGTTCCGTGATGATGTCATAGTGTTACATTGTGATGTCATCGAGTTCCGTGATGATGTCATCGAGTTCCGTGATGATGTCATAGAGATGCATTGTGATGTCATTGAGTTCCGTGATTATGTCATAGAGATGCATTGTGATGTCATCGAGTTCTGTGATGATGTCATAAAGATACATTGTGATGTCATCGAGTTCTGTGATGATGTCATAGAGATACATTGTGAGGTCATCGAGTTCCGTGATGATGTCATAGAGAAATATTGTGAGGTCTTCGAGTTCCGTGATGATGTCATAGTGTTACATTGTGAGGTCATCGAGCTCCGTGATGATGTCATCGAGTTCCGTGATGATGTCATAGAGATACATTGTGAGGTCATTGAGTTCTGTGATGATGTCATAGAGATACATTGTGAGGTCACCGAGTTCCGTGATGATGTCATAGTGTTACTTTATGAGGTCATTCAGTTCCGTGATGATGTCATCGAGTTCCGTGATGATGTCATAGAGATATATTGTGAGGTCATCGAGTTCCGTGATGATGTCATAGAGATGCATTGTGATGTCATCGAGTTCTGTGATGATGTCATAAAGATACATTGTGATGTCATCGAGTCCCATGATGATGTCATAGAGATACATTGTGAGGTCATCGAGTTCCGTGATGATGTCATAGAGATACATTGTGAGGTCATTGAGTTCCGTGATGATGTCATAGAGAAACATTGTGAGGTCATCGAGTTCCGTGATGATGTCATCGAGTTCCATGATGATGTCGTAGAGATACATTGTGAGGTCATCGAGTTCCGTGATGATGTCATAGAGATACATTGTGAGGTCATCGAGTTCCTTGATGATGTCATCGAGTTCCGTGATGATGTCGTAGAGATACATTGTGAGGTCATCGAGTTCCGTGATGATGTCATAGAGATGCATTGTGATGTCATCGAGTTCTGTGATGATGTCATAAAGATACATTGTGATGTCATCGAGTCCCATGATGATGTCATAGAGATACATTGTGATATCATCGAGTTCCGTGATTATGTCATAGAGATGCATTGTGATGTCATCGAGTTCTGTGATGATGTTATAAAGATACATTGTGATGTCATCGAGTTCCGTGATGATGTCATAGAGATACATTGAGAGGTCATCGAGTTCCGTGATGATGTCATTGAGATACATTGTGAGGTCATCGAGTTCCGTGATGATGTCATAGAGATACATTGTGAGGTCATCGAGTTCCGTGATGATGTCATAGACTTACATTGTGATGTCATCGAGTTCCGTGATGATGTCATAGAGATGCATTGTGATGTCACTGAGTTCCGTGATGATGTCATAGAGGTGCATTGTGATGTCATCGAGTTCCGTGAAGATGTCATAGAGATACATTGTGAGGTCATCGAGTTCCGTGATGATGTCATCGATTTCTGTGATGATGTCATAGAGATACATTGTGAGGTCATCGAGTTCCGTGATGATGTCATAGAGATACATTGTGAGGTCACCGAGTTCCTTGATGATGTCACAGTGTTACATTATGAGGTCATCGAGTTCCGTGATGATGTCATCGAGTTCCGTGATGATATCATAGAGATATATTGTGAGGTCATCAAGTTCCGTGATGATGTCTTAGAGATACTTTGTGAGGTCATCGAGTTCCGTGATGATGTCATAGTGTTACATTGTGATGTCATCGAGTTCCGTGATGATGTCATAGAGATACATTGTGAGGTCATCGAGTTCCGTGATGATGTCATAGAGATACATTGTGAGGTCATCGAGTTCCGTGATGATGTCATCGAGTTCCGTGATGATGTCATAGAGATACATTGTGAGGTCATCGAGTTCCGTGATGATGTCATAGATATACATTGTGATGTCACCGAGTTCCGTGATGATGTCATAGATATACATTGTGAGGTCATCGAGTTCCGTGATGATGTCATATAGATACATTGTGAGGTCATCAAGTTCCGTGATGATGTCATAGAGATACATTGTGAGGTCACCGAGTTCCGTGATGATGTCATAGTGTTACATTGTGAGGTCATTGAGTTCCGTGATGATGTCATCGAGTTCCGTGATGATGTCATAGACTTACATTGTCATGTCATCGAGTTCCGTGATGATGTCATAGAGATACATTGTGAGGTCATCGAGTTCCGTGATGATGTCATAGAGATGCATTGTGATGTCATCGAGTTCTGTGATGATGTCATAAAGATACATTGTGATGTCCTCGAGTTCCGTGATGATGTCATAGAGATACATTGTGAGGTCATCGAGTTCCGTGATGATGTCATCGAGTTCCGTGATGATGTCATAGAGTTCCGTGATGATTTCATAGAGATACATTGTGACGTCATCGAGTTCCGTGATGATGTCATAGAGAAACATTGTGAGGTCATCGAGTTCCGTGATGATGTCATAGTGTTACATTGTGAGGTCATCGAGTTCCGTGATGATGTCATCGAGTTCCGTGATGATGTCATAGTGTTACATTGTGATGTCATCGAGTTCCGTGATAATGTCATAGTTACATTGTGATGTCATCGAGTTCCGTGATGATGTCATAGAGATACATTGTGAGGTCATCGAGTTCCGTGATGATGTTATAGAGAAACATTGTGATGTCATCGAGTTCCGTGATGATGTCATAGAGAAACATTGTGATGTAATCGAGTTCTGTGATGATGTCATAAAGATACATTATGATGTCATCGAGTTCCGTGATGATGTCATAGAGATACATTGTGAGGTCATCGAGTTCCGTGATGATGTCATAGAGATACATTGTGAGGTCATCGAGTTCCGTGATGATGTCATAGAGAAACATTGTGAGGTCATCGAGTTCCGTGATGATGTCAAAGTGTTACATTGTGAGGTCATTGAGTTCCGTGATGATGTCATCGAGTTTCATGATGATGTCATAGTGTTACATTATGAGGTCATCGAGTTCCGTGATGATGTCATCGAGTTCCGTGATGATGTCATAGAGATATATTGTGAGGTCATCAAGTTCCGTGATGATGTCATAGAGATACATTGTGATATCATCGAGTTCCGTGATGATGTCATAGAGATACTTTGTGAGGTCATCGAGTTCCGTGATGATGTCATAGTGTTACATTGTGATGTCATCGAGTTCCGTGATGATGTCATAGAGATACATTGTGAGGTCATCGAGTTCAGTGATGATGTCTTAGAGATACATTGTGAGGTCATCGAGTTCCGTGATGATGTCATAGACTTACATTGTCATGTCATCGAGTTCCGTGATGATGTCATAGAGATACATTGTGAGGTCATCGAGTTCCGTGATGATGTCATAGAGATGCATTGTGATGTCATCGAGTTCTGTGATGATGTCATAAAGATACATTGTGATGTCCTCGAGTTCCGTGATGATGTCATAGAGATACATTGTGAGGTCATCGAGTTCCGAGATGATCTCATCGAGTTCCGTGATGATGTCATAGAGTTCCGTGATGATTTCATAGAGATACATTGTGACGTCATCGAGTTCCGTGATGATGTCATAGAGAAACATTGTGAGGTCATCGAGTTCCGTGATGATGTCATAGTGTTACATTGTGAGGTCAACGAGTTCCGTGATGATGTCATCGAGTTCCGTGATGATGTCATAGTGTTACATTGTGATGTCATCGAGTTCCGTGATAATGTCATAGTTACATTGTGATGTCATCGAGTTCCGTGATGATGTCATAGAGATACATTGTGAGGTCATCGAGTTCCGTGATGATGTTATAGAGAAACATTGTGATGTCATCGAGTTCCGTGATGATGTCATAGAGAAACATTGTGATGTCATCGAGTTCTGTGATGATGTCATAAAGATACATTGTGATGTCATCGAGTTCCGTGATGATGTCATAGAGATACATTGTGAGGTCATCGAGTTCCGTGATGATGTCATAGAGATACATTGTGAGGTCATCGAGTTCCGTGATGATGTCATAGAGAAACATTGTGAGGTCATTGAGTTCCGTGATGATGTCATCGAGTTTCATGATGATGTCATAGAGATACATTGTGAGGTCATCGAGTTCCGTGATGATGTCATCGAGTTCCGTGATGATGTCATAGTGTTACATTGTGATGTCATCAAGTTCCGTGATGATGTCATCGAGTTCCGTGATGATGTCATAGAGATGCATTGTGATGTCATTGAGTTCCGTGATTATGTCATAGAGATGCATTGTGATGTCATCGAGTTCTGTGATGATGTCATAAAGATACATTGTGATGTCATCGAGTTCTGTGATGATGTCATAGAGATACATTGTGAGGTCATCGAGTTCCGTGATGATGTCATAGAGAAATATTGTGAGGTCTTCGAGTTCCGTGATGATGTCATAGTGTTACATTGTGAGGTCATCGAGCTCCGTGATGATGTCATCGAGTTCCGTGATGATGTCATAGAGATACATTGTGAGGTCATTGAGTTCTGTGATGATGTCATAGAGATACATTGTGAGGTCACCGAGTTCCGTGATGATGTCATAGTGTTACTTTATGAGGTCATTCAGTTCCGTGATGATGTCATCGAGTTCCGTGATGATGTCATAGAGATATATTGTGAGGTCATCGAGTTCCGTGATGATGTCATAGAGATGCATTGTGATGTCATCGAGTTCTGTGATGATGTCATAAAGATACATTGTGATGTCATCGAGTCCCATGATGATGTCATAGAGATACATTGTGAGGTCATCGAGTTCCGTGATGATGTCATAGAGATACATTGTGAGGTCATTGAGTTCCGTGATGATGTCATAGAGAAACATTGTGAGGTCATCGAGTTCCGTGATGATGTCATCGAGTTCCATGATGATGTCGTAGAGATACATTGTGAGGTCATCGAGTTCCGTGATGATGTCATAGAGATACATTGTGAGGTCATCGAGTTCCTTGATGATGTCATCGAGTTCCGTGATGATGTCGTAGAGATACATTGTGAGGTCATCGAGTTCCGTGATGATGTCATAGAGATGCATTGTGATGTCATCGAGTTCTGTGATGATGTCATAAAGATACATTGTGATGTCATCGAATCCCATGATGATGTCATAGAGATACATTGTGATATCATCGAGTTCCGTGATTATGTCATAGAGATGCATTGTGATGTCATCGAGTTCTGTGATGATGTTATAAAGATACATTGTGATGTCATCGAGTTCCGTGATGATGTCATAGAGATACATTGAGAGGTCATCGAGTTCCGTGATGATGTCATTGAGATACATTGTGAGGTCATCGAGTTCCGTGATGATGTCATAGAGATACATTGTGAGGTCATCGAGTTCCGTGATGATGTCATAGACTTACATTGTGATGTCATCGAGTTCCGTGATGATGTCATAGAGATGCATTGTGAGGTCATCGAGTTCCGTGATGATGTCATCGATTACTGTGATGATGTCATAGAGATACATTGTGAGGTCATCGAGTTCCGTGATGATGTCATAGAGATACATTGTGAGGTCACCGAGTTCCTTGATGATGTCACAGTGTTACATTATGAGGTCATCGAGTTCCGTGATGATGTCATCGAGTTCCGTGATGATATCATAGAGATATATTGTGAGGTCATCAAGTTCCGTGATGATGTCTTAGAGATACTTTGTGAGGTCATCGAGTTCCGTGATGATGTCATAGTGTTACATTGTGATGTCATCGAGTTCCGTGATGATGTCATAGAGATACATTGTGAGGTCATCGAGTTCCGTGATGATGTCATAGAGATACATTGTGAGGTCATCGAGTTCCGTGATGATGTCATCGAGTTCCGTGATGATGTCATAGAGATACATTGTGAGGTCATCGAGTTCCGTGATGATGTCATAGATATACATTGTGATGTCACCGAGTTCCGTGATGATGTCATAGATATACATTGTGAGGTCATCGAGTTCCGTGATGATGTCATATAGATACATTGTGAGGTCATCAAGTTCCGTGATGATGTCATAGAGATACATTGTGAGGTCACCGAGTTCCGTGATGATGTCATAGTGTTACATTGTGAGGTCATTGAGTTCCGTGATGATGTCATCGAGTTCCGTGATGATGTCATCGAGTTCCGTGATGATGTCATAGAGTTCCGTGATGATTTCATAGAGAAACATTGTGAGGTCATCGAGTTCCGTGATGATGTCATAGTGTTACATTGTGAGGTCATCGAGTTCCGTGATGATGTCATCGAGTTCCGTGATGATGTCATAGTGTTACATTGTGATGTCATCGAGTTCCGTGATAATGTCATAGTTACATTGTGATGTCATCGAGTTCCGTGATGATGTCATAGAGATACATTGTGAGGTCATCGAGTTCCGTGATGATGTTATAGAGAAACATTGTGATGTCATCGAGTTCCGTGATGATGTCATAGAGAAACATTGTGATGTAATCGAGTTCTGTGATGATGTCATAAAGATACATTGTGATGTCATCGAGTTCCGTGATGATGTCATAGAGATACATTGTGAGGTCATCGAGTTCCGTGATGATGTCATAGAGATACATTGTGAGGTCATCGAGTTCCGTGATGATGTCATAGAGAAACATTGTGAGGTCATCGAGTTCCGTGATGATGTCAAAGTGTTACATTGTGAGGTCATTGAGTTCCGTGATGATGTCATCGAGTTTCATGATGATGTCATAGTGTTACATTATGAGGTCATCGAGTTCCGTGATGATGTCATCGAGTTCCGTGATGATGTCATAGAGATATATTGTGAGGTCATCAAGTTCCGTGATGATATCATAGAGATACATTGTGATATCATCGAGTTCCGTGATGATGTCATAGAGATACTTTGTGAGGTCATCGAGTTCCGTGATGATGTCATAGTGTTACATTGTGATGTCATCGAGTTCCGTGATGATGTCATAGAGATACATTGTGAGGTCATCGAGTTCCGTGATGATGTCTTAGAGATACATTGTGAGGTCATCGAGTTCCGTGATGATGTCATAGACTTACATTGTCATGTCATCGAGTTCCGTGATGATGTCATAGAGATACATTGTGAGGTCATCGAGTTCCGTGATGATGTCATAGAGATGCATTGTGATGTCATCGAGTTCTGTGATGATGTCATAAAGATACATTGTGATGTCCTCGAGTTCCGTGATGATGTCATAGAGATACATTGTGAGGTCATCGAGTTCCGTGATGATGTCATCGAGTTCCGTGATGATGTCATAGAGTTCCGTGATGATTTCATAGAGATACATTGTGACGTCATCGAGTTCCGTGATGATGTCATAGAGAAACATTGTGAGGTCATCGAGTTCCGTGATGATGTCATTGTGTTACATTGTGAGGTCATCGAGTTCCGTGATGATGTCATCGAGTTCCGTGATGATGTCATAGTGTTACATTGTGATGTCATCGAGTTCCATGATGATGTCATAGAGATACATTGTGAGGTCATCGAGTTCCGTGATGATGTTATAGAGAAACATTGTGATGTCATCGAGTTCCGTGATGATGTCATAGAGAAACATTGTGATGTCATCGAGTTCTGTGATGATGTCATAAAGATACATTGTGATGTCATCGAGTTCCGTGATGATGTCATAGAGATACATTGTGAGGTCATCGAGTTCCGTGATGATGTCATAGAGATACATTGTGAGGTCATCGAGTTCCGTGATGATGTCATAGAGAAACATTGTGAGGTCATTGAGTTCCGTGATGATGTCATCGAGTTTCATGATGATGTCATAGAGATACATTGTGAGGTCATCGAGTTCCGTGATGATGTCATCGAGTTCCGTGATGATGTCATAGAGATACTTTGTGAGGTCATCGAGTTCCGTGATGATGTCTTCGAGTTCCGTGATGATGTCATAGTGTTACATTGTGATGTCATCGAGTTCCGTGATGATGTCATCGAGTTCCGTGATGATGTCATAGAGATGCATTGTGATGTCATTGAGTTCCGTGATTATGTCATAGAGATGCATTGTGATGTCATCGAGTTCTGTGATGATGTCATAAAGATACATTGTGATGTCATCGAGTTCTGTGATGATGTCATAGAGATACATTGTGAGGTCATCGAGTTCCGTGATGATGTCATAGAGAAATATTGTGAGGTCTTCGAGTTCCGTGATGATGTCATAGTGTTACATTGTGAGGTCATCGAGCTCCGTGATGATGTCATCGAGTTCCGTGATGATGTCATAGAGATACATTGTGAGGTCATTGAGTTCTGTGATGATGTCATAGAGATACATTGTGAGGTCACCGAGTTCCGTGATGATGTCATAGTGTTACTTTATGAGGTCATTCAGTTCCGTGATGATGTCATCGAGTTCCGTGATGATGTCATAGAGATATATTGTGAGGTCATCGAGTTCCGTGATGATGTCATAGAGATGCATTGTGATGTCATCGAGTTCTGTGATGATGTCATAAAGATACATTGTGATGTCATCGAGTCCCATGATGATGTCATAGAGATACATTGTGAGGTCATCGAGTTCCGTGATGATGTCATAGAGATACATTGTGAGGTCATTGAGTTCCGTGATGATGTCATAGAGAAACATTGTGAGGTCATCGAGTTCCGTGATGATGTCATCGAGTTCCGTGATGATGTCGTAGAGATACATTGTGAGGTCATCGAGTTCCGTGATGATGTCATAGAGATACATTGTGAGGTCATCGAGTTCCTTGATGATGTCAAAGTGTTACATTGTGAGGTCATTGAGTTCCGTGATGATGTCATCGAGTTTCGTGATGATGTCATAGAGATACATTGTGAGGTCATCGAGTTCCGTGATGATGTCATCGAGTTCCGTGATGATGTCGTAGAGATACATTGTGAGGTCATCGAGTTCCGTGATGATGTCATAGAGATACATTGTGAGGTCATCGAGTTCCGTGATGATGTCAAAGTGTTACATTGTGAGGTCATCGAGTTCCGTGATGATGTCATCGAGTTCCGTGATGATGTCATAGTGTTACATTGTGATGTCATCGAGTTCCGTGATGATGTCATCGAGTTCCGTGATGATGTCATAGAGAAACATTGTGAGGTCATCGAGTTCCGTGATGATGTCATAGAGATACATTGTGAGGTCATCGAGTTCCGTGATAATGTCATAGAGATACTTTGTGAGGTCATCGAGTTCCGTGATGATATCATAGTGTTCCATTGTGATGTCATTGAGTTCCGTGATGATGTCATAGAGATACATTGTGAGGTCACCGAGTTCCATGACGATGTCATCGAGTTCCGTGATGATGTCATAGAGATAAATTGTGAGGTCATCGAGTTCCGTGATGATGTCATAGAGATACATTGTGAGGTCATCGAGTTCCGTGATGATGTCATAGAGATACTTTGTGAGGTCATCGAGTTCCGTGATGATGTCATCGAGTTCCGTGATGATGTCATAGTGTTACATTGTGATGTCATCGAGTTCCGTGATGATGTCATAGAGATACATTGTGAGGTCACCGAGTTCTGTGATGATGTCATAGTGTTACATTATGAGGTCATCGAGTTCCGTGATGATGTCATCGAGTTTCGTGATGATGTCATAGAGATGCATTGTGATGTCATTGAGTTCCGTGATTATGTCATAGAGATACATTGTGAGGTCATCGAGTTCCGTGATGATGTCATAGAGAAATATTGTGAGGTCTTCGAGTTCCGTGATGATGTCATAGTGTTACATTGTGAGGTCATCGAGCTCCGTGATGATGTCATCGAGTTCCGTGATGATGTCATAGAGATACATTGTGAGGTCATCGAGTTCCGTGATGATGTCATAGAGATACATTGTGAGGTCATCGAGTTCCGTGATGATGTCATAGAGAAACATTGTGAGGTCATCGAGTTCCGTGATGATGTCAAAGTGTTACATTGTGAGGTCATTGAGTTCCGTGATGATGTCATCGAGTTTCATGATGATGTCATAGAGATACATTGTGAGGTCATCGAGTTCCGTGATGATGTCATAGAGATACATTGTGAGGTCACCGAGTTCTGTGATGATGTCATAGTGTTACATTATGAGGTCATCGAGTTCCGTGATGATGTCATCGAGTTTCGTGATGATGTCATAGAGATCTATTGTGAGGTCATCAAGTTCCGTGATGATGTCATAGAGATACTTTGTGAGGTCATCGAGTTCCGTGATGATGTCTTAGTGTTACATTGTGATGTCATCGAGTTCCGTGCTGATGTCATAGAGATACATTGTGAGGTCATCGAGTTCCGTGATGATGTCATTGACATATCTTGTGAGGTCACCGAGTTCCGTGATGATGTCATAGTGTGACATTGTGAGGTCATCGAGTTCCGTGATGATGTCATCGAGTTCCGTATGATGTCATCGAGTTCCGTGATGATGTCATAGAGATACATTGTGAGGTCATCGAGTTCCGTGATGATGTCATAGAGATACATTGTAAGGTCACCGAGTTCTGTGATGATGTCATAGAGATACATTGTGAGGTCACCGAGTTCCGTGATGATGTCATAGTGTTACATTATGAGGTCATCGAGTTCCGTGATGATGTCATCGAGTTCCGTGATGATGTCATAGTGTTACATTGTGATGTCATCGAGTTCCGTGATGATGTCATCGAGTTCCGTGATGATGTCATAGAGAAACATTGTGAGGTCATCGAGTTCCGTGATGATGTCATAGTGTTACATTGTGACGTCATCGAGTTCCGTGATGATGACATCGAGTTCCGTGATGACGTCATAGTGTGACATTGTGAGGTCATCGAGTTCCGTGATAATGTCATAGAGATACTTTGTGAGGTCATCGAGTTCCGTGATGATGTCATAGTGTTACATTGTGATGTCATCGAGTTCCGTGATGATGTCATAGAGATACATTGTGAGGTCATCGAGTTCCGTGATAATGTCATAGAGATACTTTGTGAGGTCATCGAGTTCCGTGATGATGTCATAGTGTTACATTGTGATGTCATCGAGTTCCATGATGATGTCATAGTTACATTGTGAGGTCATCGAATTCTGTGATGATGTCATAGAAATACATTGTGAGGTCATCGAGTTCAGTGATGATGTCATAGAGAAACATTGTGAGGTCTTCGAGTTCCGTGATGATGTCATAGAGATACATTGTGAGGTCATCGAGTTCCGTGATGATGTCATAGAGATACATTGTGAGGTCACCGAGTTCTGTGATGATGTCATAGTGTTACATTATGAGGTCATCGAGTTCCGTGATGATGTCATCGAGTTCCGTGATGATGTCATAGAGATACATTGTGAGGTCATCAAGTTCCGTGATGATGTCATAGAGATACTTTGTGAGGTCATCGAGTTCCGTGATGATGTCATAGTGTTACATTGTGATGTCATCGAGTTCCGTGCTGATGTCATAGAGATACATTGTGAGGTCATCGAGTTCCGTGATGATGTCATTGACATATCTTGTGAGGTCACCGAGTTCCGTGATGATGTCATAGTGTGACATTGTGAGGTCATCGAGTTCCGTGATGATGTCATCGAGTTCCGTGATGATGTCATAGAGATACATTGTGAGGTCATCGAGTTCCGTGATGATGTCATAGAGATACATTGTGATATCATCGAGTTCCGTGATTATGTCATAGAGATGCATTGTGATGTCATCGAGTTCTGTAATGATGTTATAAAGATACATTGTGATGTCATCGAGTTCCGTGATGATGTCATAGAGATACATTGTGAGGTCATCGAGTTCCGTGATGATGTCATTGAGATACATTGTGAGGTCATCGAGTTCCGTGATGATGTCATAGAGATACATTGTGAGGTCATCGAGTTCCGTGATGATGTCATAGACTTACATTGTGATGTCATCGATTTCCGTGATGATGTCATAGAGATACATTGTGAGGTCATCGAGTTCCGTGATGATGTCATAGAGATACATTGTAAGGTCACCGAGTTCCGTGATGATGTCATAGTGTTACATTATGAGGTCATCGAGTTCCGTGATGATGTCATCGAGTTCCGTGATGATGTCATAGAGATATATTGTGAGGTCATCAAGTTCCGTGATGATGTCATAGAGATACATTGTGATATCATCGAGTTCCGTGATGATGTCATATAGATACATTGTGAGGTCATCGAGTTCCGTGATGATGTCATAGAGATACATTGTGAGGTCACCGAGTTCCGTGATGATGTCATAGTGTTACATTGTGAGGTCATTGAGTTCCGTGATGATGTCATCGAGTTCCGTGATGATGTCATAGAGATACATTGTGAGGTCATCGAGTTCCGTGATGATGTCATAGAGATACATTGTGAGGTCACCGAGTTCCGTGATGATGTCAAAGTGTTACATTGTGAGGTCATCGAGGTCCGTGATGATGTCATCGAGTTCCGTGATGATGTCATAGTGTTACATTGTGATGTCATCGAGTTCCGTGATGATGTCATAGTTACATTGTGAGGTCATCGAATTCTGTGATGATGTCATAGAAATACATTGTGAGGTCATCGAGTTCCGTGATGATGTCATAGAGAAACATTGTGAGGTCTTCGACTTCCGTGATGATGTCATAGAGATACATTGTGAGGTCATCGAGTTCCGTGATGATGTCATAGAGATACATTGTGAGGTCACCGAGTTCTGTGATGATGTCATAGTGTTACATTATGAGGTCATCGAGTTCCGTGATGATGTCATCGAGTTCCGTGATGATGTCATAGAGATACATTGTGAGGTCATCAAGTTCCGTGATGATGTCATAGAGATACTTTGTGAGGTCATCGAGTTCCGTGATGATGTCATAGTGTTACATTGTGATGTCATCGAGTTCAGTGCTGATGTCATAGAGATACATTGTGAGGTCATCGAGTTCCGTGATGATGTCATTGACATATCTTGTGAGGTCACCGAGTTCCGTGATGATGTCATAGAGATATATTGTGAGGTCATCAAGTTCCGTGATGATGTCAGAGATACTTTGTGAGGTCATCGAGTTCCGTGATGATGTCATAGTGTTACATTGTGAGGTCATCGAGTTCCGTGATGATGTCATAGTGTTACATTGTGAGGTCATTGAGTTCCGTGATGATGTCATCGAGTTCCGTGATGATGTCATAGAGATACATTGTGAGGTCATCGAGTTCCGTGATGATGTCATAGAGATACATTGTGAGGTCACCGAGTTCCGTGATGATGTCAAAGTGTTACATTGTGAGGTCATCGAGGTCCGTGATGATGTCATCGAGTTCCGTGATGATGTCATAGTGTTACATTGTGATGTCATCGAGTTCCGTGATGATGTCATCGAGTTCCGTGATGATGTCATAGAGAAACATTGTGAGGTCATCGAGTTCCGTGATGATGTCATAGTGTTACATTGTGATGTCATCGAGTTCCGTGATGATGTCATCGAGTTCCGTGATGATGTCATAGTGTTACATTGTGAGGTCATCGAGTTCCGTGATAATCTCATAGAGATACTTTGTGAGTTCATCGAGTTCCGTGATGATGTCATAGTGTTACATTGTGATGTCATCGAGTTCCGTGGTGATGTCATAGAGATACATTGTGAGGTCATCGAGTTCCGTAATGATGTCATAGAGATACATTGTGAGGTCATCGAGTTCCGTGATGATGTCATAGTGTTACATTGTGATGTCATCGAGTTCCGTGATGATGTCATAGTTACATTGTGATGTCATCAAATTCTGTGATGATGTCATAGAAATACATTGTGAGGTCATCGAGTTCCGTGATGATGTCATAGAGAAACATTGTGAGGTCTTCTAGTTCCGTGACGATGTCATAGAGATACATTGTGAGGTCATCGAGTTCCGTGATGATGTCATAGAGATACATTGTGAGGTCACCGAGTTCCGTGATGATGTCATAGTGTTACATTATGAGGTCATCGAGTTCCGTGATGATGTCATCGAGTTCCGTGATGATGTCATCGAGTTCCGTGATGATGTCATAGAGATACATTGTGAGGTCATCAAGTTCCGTGATGATGTCATAGAGATACTTTGTGAGGTCATCGAGTTCCGTGATGATGTCATAGTGTTACATTGTGATGTCATCGAGATCCGTGCTGATGTCATAGAGATACATTGTGAGGTCATCAAGTTCCGTGATGATGTCATAGACATATCTTGTGAGGTCACCGAGTTCCGTGATGATGTCATAGTGTGACATTGTGAGGTCATCGAGTTCCGTGATGATGTCATCGAGTTCCGTGATGATGTCATCGAGTTCCGTGATGATGTCATAGAGATACATTGTGAGGTCATCGAGTTCCGTGATGATGTCATAGAGATACATTGTGATATCATCGAGTTCCGTGATTATGTCATAGAGATGCATTGTGATGTCATCGAGTTCTGTGATGATGTTATAAAGATACATTGTGATGTCATCGAGTTCCGTGATGATGTCATAGAGATACATTGAGAGGTCATCGAGTTCCGTGATGATGTCATTGAGATACATTGTGAGGTCATCGAGTTCCGTGATGATGTCATAGAGATACATTGTGAGGTCATCGAGTTCCGTGATGATGTCATAGACTTACATTGTGATGTCATCGAGTTCCGTGATGATGTCATAGAGATGCATTGTGATGTCACTGAGTTCCGTGATGATGTCATAGAGGTGCATTGTGATGTCATCGAGTTCCGTGATGATGTCATAGAGATACATTGTGAGGTCATCGAGTTCCGTGATGATGTCATCGATTTCTGTGATGATGTCATAGAGATACATTGTGAGGTCATCGAGTTCCGTGATGATGTCATAGAGATACATTGTGAGGTCACCGAGTTCCTTGATGATGTCACAGTGTTACATTATGAGGTCATCGAGTTCCGTGATGATGTCATCGAGTTCCGTGATGATATCATAGAGATATATTGTGAGGTCATCAAGTTCCGTGATGATGTCTTAGAGATACTTTGTGAGGTCATCGAGTTCCGTGATGATGTCATAGTGTTACATTGTGATGTCATCGAGTTCCGTGATGATGTCATAGAGATACATTGTGAGGTCATCGAGTTCCGTGATGATGTCATAGAGATACATTGTGAGGTCATCGAGTTCCGTGATGATGTCATCGAGTTCCGTGATGATGTCATAGAGATACATTGTGAGGTCATCGAGTTCCGTGATGATGTCATAGATATACATTGTGATGTCACCGAGTTCCGTGATGATGTCATAGATATACATTGTGAGGTCATCGAGTTCCGTGATGATGTCATATAGATACATTGTGAGGTCATCAAGTTCCGTGATGATGTCATAGAGATACATTGTGAGGTCACCGAGTTCCGTGATGATGTCATAGTGTTACATTGTGAGGTCATTGAGTTCCGTGATGATGTCATCGAGTTCCGTGATGATGTCATAGAGATACATTGTGAGGTCATCGAGTTCCGTGATGATGTCATAGAGATACATTGTGAGGTCACCGAGTTCCGTGATGATGTCAAAGTGTTACATTGTGAGGTCATCGAGGTCCGTGATGATGTCATCGAGTTCCGTGATGATGTCATAGTGTTACATTGTGATGTCATCGAGTTCCGTGATGATGTCATAGTTACATTGTGAGGTCATCGAATTCTGTGATGATGTCATAGAAATACATTGTGAGGTCATCGAGTTCCGTGATGATGTCATAGAGAAACATTGTGAGGTCTTCGAGTTCCGTGATGATGTCATAGAGATACATTGTGAGGTCATCGAGTTCCGTGATGATGTCATAGAGATACATTGTGAGGTCACCGAGTTCTGTGATGATGTCATAGTGTTACATTATGAGGTCATCGAGTTCCGTGATGATGTCATCGAGTTCCGTGATGATGTCATAGAGATACATTGTGAGGTCATCAAGTTCCGTGATGATGTCATAGAGATACATTGTGAGGTCATCGAGTTCCGTGATGATGTCATAGTGTTACATTGTGATGTCATCGAGTTCCGTGCTGATGTCATAGAGATACATTGTGAGGTCATCGAGTTCCGTGATGATGTCATTGACATATCTTGTGAGGTCACCGAGTTCCGTGATGATGTCATAGAAATATATTGTAAGGTCATCAAGTTCCGTGATGATGTCATAGAGATACTTTGTGAGGTCATCGAGTTCCGTGATGATGTCATAGTGTTACATTGTGAGGTCATCGAGTTCCGTGATGATGTCATAGAGTTACATTGTGAGGTCACCGAGTTCCGTGATGATGTCATTGACATATCTTGTGAGGTCACCGAGTTCCGTGATGATGTCATAGAAATATATTGTAAGGTCATCAAGTTCCGTGATGATGTCATAGAGATACTTTGTGAGGTCATCGAGTTCCGTGATGATGTCATAGTGTTACATTGTGAGGTCATCGAGTTCCGTGATGATGTCATTGAGATACATTGTGAGGTCATCGAGTTCCGTGATGATGTCATAGAGATACATTGTGAGGTCATCGAGTTCCGTGATGATGTCATAGACTTACATTGTGATGTCATCGAGTTCCGTGATGATGTCATAGAGATGCATTGTGATGTCACTGAGTTCCGTGATGATGTCATAGAGGTGCATTGTGATGTCATCGAGTTCCGTGATGATGTCATAGAGATACATTGTGAGGTCATCGAGTTCCGTGATGATGTCATCGATTTCTGTGATGATGTCATAGAGATACATTGTGAGGTCATCGAGTTCCGTGATGATGTCATAGAGATACATTGTGAGGTCACCGAGTTCCTTGATGATGTCACAGTGTTACATTATGAGGTCATCGAGTTCCGTGATGATGTCATCGAGTTCCGTGATGATATCATAGAGATATATTGTGAGGTCATCAAGTTCCGTGATGATGTCTTAGAGATACTTTGTGAGGTCATCGAGTTCCGTGATGATGTCATAGTGTTACATTGTGATGTCATCGAGTTCCGTGATGATGTCATAGAGATACATTGTGAGGTCATCGAGTTCCGTGATGATGTCATAGAGATACATTGTGAGGTCATCGAGTTCCGTGATGATGTCATCGAGTTCCGTGATGATGTCATAGAGATACATTGTGAGGTCATCGAGTTCCGTGATGATGTCATAGATATACATTGTGATGTCACCGAGTTCCGTGATGATGTCATAGATATACATTGTGAGGTCATCGAGTTCCGTGATGATGTCATATAGATACATTGTGAGGTCATCAAGTTCCGTGATGATGTCATAGAGATACATTGTGAGGTCACCGAGTTCCGTGATGATGTCGAAGTGTTACATTGTGAGGTCATTGAGTTCCGTGATGATGTCATCGAGTTCCGTGATGATGTCATAGAGATACATTGTGAGGTCATCGAGTTCCGTGATGATGTCATAGAGATACATTGTGAGGTCACCGAGTTCCGTGATGATGTCAAAGTGTTACATTGTGAGGTCATCGAGGTCCGTGATGATGTCATCGAGTTCCGTGATGATGTCATAGTGTTACATTGTGATGTCATCGAGTTCCGTGATGATGTCATAGTTACATTGTGAGGTCATCGAATTCTGTGATAATGTCATAGAAATACATTGTGAGGTCATCGAGTTCCGTGATGATGTCATAGAGAAACATTGTGAGGTCTTCGAGTTCCGTGATGATGTCATAGAGATACATTGTGAGGTCATCGAGTTCCGTGATGATGTCATAGAGATACATTGTGAGGTCACCGAGTTCTGTGATGATGTCATAGTGTTACATTATGAGGTCATCGAGTTCCGTGATGATGTCATCGAGTTCCGTGATGATGTCATAGAGATACATTGTGAGGTCATCAAGTTCCGTGATGATGTCATAGAGATACATTGTGAGGTCATCGAGTTCCGTGATGATGTCATAGTGTTACATTGTGATGTCATCGAGTTCCGTGCTGATGTCATAGAGATACATTGTGAGGTCATCGAGTTCCGTGATGATGTCATTGACATATCTTGTGAGGTCACCGAGTTCCGTGATGATGTCATAGAAATATATTGTAAGGTCATCAAGTTCCGTGATGATGTCATAGAGATACTTTGTGAGGTCATCGAGTTCCGTGATGATGTCATAGTGTTACATTGTGAGGTCATCGAGTTCCGTGATGATGTCATAGAGTTACATTGTGAGGTCACCGAGTTCCGTGATGATGTCATAGTGTTACATTGTGAGGTCATTGAGTTCCGTGATGATGTCATCGAGTTCCGTGATGATGTCATAGAGATACATTGTGAGGTCATCGAGTTCCGTGATGATGTCATAGAGATACATTGTGAGGTCACCGAGTTCCGTGATGATGTCAAAGTGTTACATTGTGAGGTCATCGAGGTCCGTGATGATGTCATCGAGTTCCGTGATGATGTCATAGTGTTACATTGTGATGTCATCGAGTTCCGTGATGATGTCATAGAGAAACATTGTGAGGTCATCGAGTTCCGTGATGATGTCATAGTGTTACATTGTGATGTCATCGAGTTCCGTGATGATGTCATCGAGTTCCGTGGTGATGTCATAGAGATACATTGTGAGGTCATCGAGTTCCGTAATGATGTCATAGAGATACATTGTGAGGTCATCGAGTTCCGTGATGATGTCATAGAGTTACATTGTGATGTCATCGAGTTCCGTGATGATGTCATAGTTACATTGTGATGTTATCAAATTCTGTGATGATGTCATAGAAATACATTGTGAGGTCATCGAGTTCCGTGATGATGTCATAGTTACATTGTGATGTTATCAAATTCTGTGATGATGTCATAGAAATACATTGTGAGGTCATCGAGTTCCGTGATGATGTCATAGAGAAACATTGTGAGGTCTTCTAGTACCGTGATGATGTCATAGAGATACATTGTGAGGTCATCGAGTTCCGTGCTGATGTCATAGAGATACATTGTGAGGTCACCGAGTTCCGTGATGATGTCATAGTGTTACATTATGAGGTCATCGAGTTCCGTGATGATGTCATCGAGTTCCGTGATGATGTCATCGAGTTCCGTGATGATGTCATAGAGATACATTGTGAGGTCATCAAGTTCCGTGATGATGTCATAGAGATACTTTGTGAGGTCATCGAGTTCCGTGATGATGTCATAGTGTTACATTGTGATGTCATCGAGATCCGTGCTGATGTCATAGAGATACATTGTGAGGTCATCAAGTTCCGTGATGATGTCATAGACATATCTTGTGAGGTCACCGAGTTCCGTGATGATGTCATAGTGTGACATTGTGAGGTCATCGAGTTCCGTGATGATGTCATCGAGTTCCGTGATGATGTCATCGAGTTCCGTGATGATGTCATAGAGATACATTGTGAGGTCATCGAGTTCCGTGATGATGTCATAGAGATACATTGTGATATCATCGAGTTCCGTGATTATGTCATAGAGATGCATTGTGATGTCATCGAGTTCTGTGATGATGTTATAAAGATACATTGTGATGTCATCGAGTTCCGTGATGATGTCATAGAGATACATTGTGAGGTCATCGAGTTCCGTGATGATGTCATTGAGATACATTGTGAGGTCATCGAGTTCCGTGATGATGTCATAGTGATACATTGTGAGGTCATCGAGTTCCGTGATGATGTCATAGACTTACATTGTGATGTCATCGAGATCCGTGATGATGTCATAGAGATACATTGTGATGTCATCGAGTTTCATGATGATGTCATAGAGATATATTGTGATGTCATCGAGTTCCGTGATGATGTCATAGAGATGCATTGTGATGTCACTGAGTTCCGTGATGATGTCATAGAGGTGCATTGTGATGTCATCGAGTTCCGTGATGATGTCATAGAGATACATTGTGAGGTCATCGAGTTCCGTGATGATGTCATCGATTTCCGTGATGATGTCATAGAGATACATTGTAAGGTCACCGAGTTCCATGATGATGTCATAGTGTTACATTACGAGGTCATCGAGTTCCGTGATGATGTCATCGAGTTCCGTGATGATGTCATAGAGATATATTGTGAGGTCATCAAGTTCCGTGATGATGTCATAGAGATACATTGTGATATCATCGAGTTCCGTGATGATGTCATAGAGATACTTTGTGAGGTCATCGAGTTCCGTGATGATGTCATAGTGTTACATTGTGATGTCATCGAGTTCTGTGATGATGTCATAGAGATACATTGTGAGGTCATCGAGTTCCGTGATGATGTCATAGAGATACATTGTGAGGTCATCGAGTTCCGTGATGATGTCATAGACTTACATTGTCATGTCATCGAGTTCCGTGATGATGTCATAGAGACACATTGTGAGGTCATCGAGTTCCGTGATGATGTCATAGAGATGCATTGTGATGTCATCGAGTTCTGTGATGATGTCATAAAGATACATTGTGATGTCCTCGAGTTCCGTGATGATGTCATAGAGATACATTGTGAGGTCATCGAGTTCCGTGATGATGTCATCGAGTTCCGTGATGATGTCATAGAGTTCCGTGATGATTTCATAGGGATACATTGTGACGTCATCGAGTTCCGTGATGATGTCATAGAGAAACATTGTGAGGTCATCGAGTTCCGTGATGATGTCATAGTGTTACATTGTGAGGTCATCGAGTTCCGTGATGATGTCATCGAGTTCCGTGATGATGTCATAGTGTTACATTGTGATGTCATCGAGTTCCGTGATAATGTCATAGTTACATTGTGATGTCATCGAGTTCCGTGATGATGTCATAGAGATACATTGTGAGGTCATCGAGTTCCGTGATGATGTTATAGAGAAACATTGTGATGTCATCGAGTTCCGTGATGATGTCATAGAGAAACATTGTGATGTAATCGAGTTCTGTGATGATGTCATAAAGATAC
Organism: Leptodactylus fuscus; assembly: GCF_031893055.1. Taxonomy (NCBI): domain Eukaryota; kingdom Metazoa; phylum Chordata; class Amphibia; order Anura; family Leptodactylidae; genus Leptodactylus; species Leptodactylus fuscus. The sequence continues at coordinate 73,269,175 of NC_134274.1, read as the reverse complement.
ATTGTGATGTCATCGAGTTCCGTGATGATGTCATAGAGATACATTGTGAGGTCATCGAGTTCCGTGATGATGTTATAGAGATACATTGTGAGGTCATCGAGTTCCGTGATGATGTCATAGAGAAACATTGTGAGGTCATCGAGTTCCGTGATGATGTCAAAGTGTTACATTGTGAGGTCATTGAGTTCCGTGATGATGTCATCGAGTTTCATGATGATGTCATAGTGTTACATTATGAGGTCATCGAGTTCCGTGATGATGTCATCGAGTTCCGTGATGATGTCATAGAGATATATTGTGAGGTCATCAAGTTCCGTGATGATGTCATAGAGATACATTGTGATATCATCGAGTTCCGTGATGATGTCATAGAGATACTTTGTGAGGTCATCGAGTTCCGTGATGATGTCATAGTGTTACATTGTAATGTCATCGAGTTCCGTGATGATGTCATAGAGATACATTGTGAGGTCATCGAGTTCCGTGATGATGTCATAGAGATGCATTGTGATGTCATCGAGTTCTGTGATGATGTCATAAAGATACATTGTGATGTCCTCGAGTTCCGTGATGATGTCATAGAGATACATTGTGATGTCCTCGAGTTCCGTGATGATGTCATAGAGATACATTGTGAGGTCATCGAGTTCCGTGATGATGTCATCGAGTTCCGTGATGATGTCATAGAGTTCCGTGATGATTTCATAGAGATACATTGTGACGTCATTGAGTTCCGTGATGATGTCATAGAGAAACATTGTGAGGTCATCGAGTTCCGTGATGATGTCATAGTGTTACATTGTGAGGTCATCGAGTTCCGTGATGATGTCATCGAGTTCCGTGATGATGTCATAGTGTTACATTGTGATGTCATCGAGTTCCGTGATAATGTCATAGTTACATTGTGATGTCATCGAGTTCCGTGATGATGTCATAGAGATACATTGTGAGGTCATCGAGTTCCGTGATGATGTTATAGAGAAACATTGTGATGTCATCGAGTTCCGTGATGATGTCATAGAGAAACATTGTGATGTCATCGAGTTCTGTGATGATGTCGTAAAGATACATTGTGATGTCATCGAGTTCCATGATGATGTCATAGAGATACATTGTGAGGTCATCGAGTTCCGTGATGATGTTATAGAGAAACATTGTGATGTCATCGAGTTCCGTGATGATGTCATAGAGAAACATTGTGAGGTCATCGAGTTCCGTGATGATGTCATAGAGATACATTGTGAGGTCATCGAGTTCCGTGATGATGTCATAGAGAAACATTGTGAGGTCATTGAGTTCCGTGATGATGTCATCGAGTTTCATGATGATGTCATAGAGATACATTGTGAGGTCATCGAGTTCCGTGATGATGTCATCGAGTTCCGTGATGATGTCATAGAGATACTTTGTGAGGTCATCGAGTTCCGTGATGATGTCATCGAGTTCCGTGATGATGTCATAGTGTTACATTGTGATGTCATCGAGTTCCGTGATGATGTCATCGAGTTCCGTGATGATGTCATAGAGATGCATTGTGATGTCATTGAGTTCCGTGATTATGTCATAGAGATGCATTGTGATGTCATCGAGTTCTGTGATGATGTCATAAAGATACATTGTGATGTCATCGAGTTCTGTGATGATGTCATAGAGATACATTGTGAGGTCATCGAGTTCCGTGATGATGTCATAGAGAAATATTGTGAGGTCTTCGAGTTCCGTGATGATGTCATAGTGTTACATTGTGAGGTCATCGAGCTCCGTGATGATGTCATCGAGTTCCGTGATGATGTCATAGAGATACATTGTGAGGTCATTGAGTTCTGTGATGATGTCATAGAGATACATTGTGAGGTCACCGAGTTCCGTGATGATGTCATAGTGTTACTTTATGAGGTCATTCAGTTCCGTGATGATGTCATAGAGTTCCGTGATGATGTCATAGAGATATATTGTGAGGTCATCGAGTTCCGTGATGATGTCATAGAGATGCATTGTGATGTCATCGAGTTCTGTGATGATGTCATAAAGATACATTGTGATGTCATCGAGTCCCATGATGATGTCATAGAGATACATTGTGAGGTCATCGAGTTCCGTGATGATGTCATAGAGATACATTGTGAGGTCATTGAGTTCCGTGATGATGTCATAGAGAAACATTGTGAGGTCATCGAGTTCCGTGATGATGTCATCGAGTTCCGTGATGATGTCGTAGAGATACATTGTGAGGTCATCGAGTTCCGTGATGATGTCATAGAGATACATTGTGAGGTCATCGAGTTCCTTGATGATGTCAAAGTGTTACATTGTGAGGTCATTGAGTTCCGTGATGATGTCATCGAGTTTCGTGATGATGTCATAGAGATACATTGTGAGGTCATCGAGTTCCGTGATGATGTCAAAGTGTTACATTGTGAGGTCATCGAGATCCGTGATGATGTCATCGAGTTCCGTGATGATGTCGTAGAGATACATTGTGAGGTCATCGAGTTCCGTGATGATGTCATAGAGATACTTTGTGAGGTCATCGAGTTCCGTGATGATATCATAGTGTTCCATTGTGATGTCATTGAGTTCCGTGATGATGTCATAGAGATACATTGTGATATCATTGAGTTCCGTGATGATGTCATAGAGATGCATTGTGATGTCATCGAGTACCGTGATGATGTCATAGCGATACATTGTGAGGTCATCGAGTTCCGTGATGATGTCATCGAGTTCCGTGATGATGTCATAGAGATACATTGTGAGGTCATCGAGTTCTGTGATGATGTCATAGAGATACATTGTGAGGTCACCGAGTTCCATGACGATGTCATCGAGTTCCGTGATGATGTCATAGAGATACATTGTGATATCATTGAGTTCCGTGATGATGTCATAGAGATGCATTGTGATGTCATCGAGTACCGTGATGATGTCATAGCGATACATTGTGAGGTCATCGAGTTCCGTGATGATGTCATCGAGTTCCGTGATGATGTCATAGAGATACATTGTGAGGTCATCGAGTTCTGTGATGATGTCATAGAGATACATTGTGAGGTCACCGAGTTCCGTGATGATGTCATAGTGTTACATTATGAGGTCATCGAGTTCCGTGATGATGTCATCGAGTTCCGTGATGATGTCATAGTGTTACATTGTGATGGCATCGAGTTCCGTGATGATGTCATCGAGTTCCGTGATGATGTCATAGAGAAACATTGTGAGGTCATCGAGTTCCGTGATGATGTCATAGTGTTACATTGTGACGTCATCGAGTTCCGTGATGATGTCATAGAGATACATTGTGAGGTCATCGAGTTCCGTGATAATGTCATAGAGATACTTTGTGAGGTCATCGAGTTCCGTGATGATGTCATAGTGTTACATTGTGATGTCATCGAGTTCCGTGATGATGTCATAGAGATACATTGTGAGGTCATCGAGTTCCGTGATAATGTCATAGAGATACTTTGTGAGGTCATCGAGTTCCGTGATGATGTCATAGTGTTACATTGTGATGTCATCGAGTTCCATGATGATGTCATAGTTACATTGTGAGGTCATCGAATTCTGTGATGATGTCATAGAAATACATTGTGAGGTCATCGAGTTCAGTGATGATGTCATAGAGAAACATTGTGAGGTCTTCGAGTTCCGTGATGATGTCATAGAGATACATTGTGAGGTCATCGAGTTCCGTGATGATGTCATAGAGATACATTGTGAGGTCACCGAGTTCTGTGATGATGTCATAGTGTTACATTATGAGGTCATCGAGTTCCGTGATGATGTCATCGAGTTCCGTGATGATGTCATAGAGATACATTGTGAGGTCATCAAGTTCCGTGATGATGTCATAGAGATACTTTGTGAGGTCATCGAGTTCCGTGATGATGTCATAGTGTTACATTGTGATGTCATCGAGTTCCGTGCTGATGTCATAGAGATACATTGTGAGGTCATCGAGTTCCGTGATGATGTCATTGACATATCTTGTGAGGTCACCGAGTTCCGTGATGATGTCATAGTGTGACATTGTGAGGTCATCGAGTTCCGTGACGATGTCATCGAGTTCCGTGATGATGTCATAGAGATACATTGTGAGGTCATCGAGTTCCGTGATGATGTCATAGAGATACATTGTGATATCATCGAGTTCCGTGATGATGTCATAGAGATGCATTGTGATGTCATTGAGTTCCGTGATTATGTCATAGAGATGCATTGTGATGTCATCGAGTTCTGTGATGATGTCATAAAGATACATTGTGATGTCATCGAGTTCCGTGATGATGTCATAGAGATACATTGTGAGGTCATCGAGTTCCGTGATGATGTCATAGAGATACATTGTGAGGTCATCGAGTTCCGTGATGATGTCAAAGAGATACATTGTGAGGTCATCGAGTTCTGTGATGATGTCATAGACTTACATTGTGATGTCATCGAGATCAGTGATGATGTCATAGAGATACATTGTGATGTCATCGAGTTCCATGATGATGTCATAGAGATACATTGTGATGTCATCGAGTTCCGTGATGATGTCATAGAGATGCATTGTGATGTCACTGAGTTCCGTGATGATGTCATAGAGGTGCATTGTGATGTCATCGAGTTCCGTGATGATGTCATAGAGATACATTGTGAGGTCATCGAGTTCCGTGATGATGTCATCGATTTCCGTGATGATGTCATAGAGATACATTGTGAGGTCATCGAGTTCCGTGATGATGTCATAGAGATACATTGTGAGGTCACCGAGTTCCTTGATGATGTCACAGTGTTACATTATGAGGTCATCGAGTTCCGTGATGATGTCATCGAGTTCCGTGATGATGTCATAGAGATATATTGTGAGGTCATCAAGTTCCGTGATGATGTCTTAGAGATACTTTGTGAGGTCATCGAGTTCCGTGATGATGTCATAGTGTTACATTGTGATGTCATCGAGTTCCGTGATGATGCCATAGAGATACATTGTGAGGTCATCGAGTTCCGTGATGATGTCATAGAGATACATTGTGAGGTCATCGAGTTCCGTGATGATGTCATCGAGTTCCGTGATGATGTCATAGAGATACATTGTGAGGTCATCGAGTTCCGTGATGATGTCATATAGATACATTGTGAGGTCATCGAGTTCCGTGATGATGTCATAGAGATACATTGTGAGGTCACCGAGTTCCGTGATGATGTCATAGTGTTACATTGTGAGGTCATTGAGTTCCGTGATGATGTCATCGAGTTCCGTGATGATGTCATAGAGATACATTGTGAGGTCATCGAGTTCCGTGATGATGTCATAGAGATACATTGTGAGGTCACCGAGTTCCGTGATGATGTCAAAGTGTTACATTGTGAGGTCATCGAGGTCCGTGATGATGTCATCGAGTTCCGTGATGATGTCATAGTGTTACATTGTGATGTCATCGAGCTCCGTGATGATGTCATAGTTACATTGTGAGGTCATCGAATTCTGTGATGATGTCATAGAAATACATTGTGAGGTCATCGAGTTCCGTGATGATGTCATAGAAAAACATTGTGAGGTCTTCGAGTTCCGTGATGATGTCATAGAGATACATTGTGAGGTCATCGAGTTCCGTGATGATGTCATAGAGATAAATTGTGAGGTCACCGAGTTCTGTGATGATGTCATAGTGTTACATTATGAGGTCATCGAGTTCCCTGATGATGTCATCGAGTTCCGTGATGATGTCATAGAGATACATTGTGAGGTCATCAAGTTCCGTGATGATGTCATAGAGATACTTTGTGAGGTCATCGAGTTCCGTGATGATGTCATAGTGTTACATTGTGATGTCATCGAGTTCCGTGCTGATGTCATAGAGATACATTGTGAGGTCATCGAGTTCCGTGATGATGTCATCGAGTTCCGTGATGATGTCATCGAGTTCCGTGATGATGTCATAGAGATACATTGTGAGGTCATCGAGTTCCGTGATGATGTCATAGAGATACATTGTGAGGTCATCGAGTTCCGTGATGATGTCATAGAGATACATTGTGAGGTCATCGAGTTCCGTGATGATGTCATAGAGATACATTGTGAGGTCATCGAGTTCTGTGATGATGTCATAGACTTACATTGTGAGGTCATCGAGTTCCGTGATGATGTCATTGACATATCTTGTGAGGTCACCGAGTTCCGTGATGATGTCATAGTGTGACATTGTGAGGTCATCGAGTTCCGTGATGATGTCATAGAGATACTTTGTGAGGTCATCGAGTTCCGTGATGATGTCATAGTGTTACATTGTGAGGTCATCGAGTTCCGTGATGATGTCATAGAGTTACATTGTGAGGTCATCGAGTTCCGTGATGATGTCATTGACATATCTTGTGAGGTCACCGAGTTCCGTGATGATGTCATAGTGTGACATTGTGAGGTCATCGAGTTCCGTGATGATGTCATCGAGTTCCGTGATGATGTCATCGAGTTCCGTGATGATGTCATAGAGATACATTGTGAGGTCATCGAGTTCCGTGATGATGTCATAGAGATACATTGTGAGGTCATCGAGTTCCGTGATGATGTCATAGAGATACATTGTGATGTCATCGAGTTCCATGATGATGTCATAGAGATACATTGTGATGTCATCGAGTTCCGTGATGATGTCATAGAGATGCATTATGATGTCACTGAGTTCCGTGATGATGTCATAGAGGTGCATTGTGATGTCATCGAGTTCCGTGAAGATGTCATAGAGATACATTGTGAGGTCATCGAGTTCCGTGATGATGTCATCGATTTCCGTGATGATGTCATAGAGATACATTGTGAGGTCATCGAGTTCCGTGATGATGTCATAGAGATACATTGTGAGGTCACCGAGTTCCTTGATGATGTCACAGTGTTACATTATGAGGTCATCGAGTTCCGTGATGATGTCATCTAGTTCCGTGATGATGTCATAGAGATATATTGTGAGGTCATCAAGTTCCGTGATGATGTCTTAGAGATACTTTGTGAGGTCATCGAGTTCCGTGATGATGTCATAGTGTTACATTGTGATGTCATCGAGTTCCGTGATGATGTCATAGAGATACATTGTGAGGTCATCGAGTTCCGTGATGATGTCATAGAGATACATTGTGAGGTCATCGAGTTCCGTGATGATGTCATCGAGTTCCGTGATGATGTCATAGAGATACATTGTGAGGTCATCGAGTTCCGTGATGATGTCATATAGATACATTGTGAGGTCATCGAGTTCCGTGATGATGTCATAGAGATACATTGTGAGGTCACCGAGTTCCGTGATGATGTCATAGTGTTACATTGTGAGGTCATTGAGTTCCGTGATGATGTCATCGAGTTCCGTGATGATGTCATAGAGATACATTGTGAGGTCATCGAGTTCCGTGATGATGTCATAAAGATACATTGTGAGGTCACCGAGTTCCGTGATGATGTCAAAGTGTTACATTGTGAGGTCATCGAGGTCCGTGATGATGTCATCGAGTTCCGTGATGATGTCAGTGTTACATTGTGATGTCATCGAGTTCCGTGATGATGTCATAGTAACATTGTGAGGTCATCGAATTCTGTGATGATGTCATAGAAATACATTGTGAGGTCATCGAGTTCCGTGATGATGTCATAGAGAAACATTGTGAGGTCTTCGAGTTCCGTGATGATGTCATAGAGATACATTGTGAGGTCATCGAGTTCCGTGATGATGTCATAGAGATACATTGTGAGGTCACCGAGTTCTGTGATGATGTCATAGTGTTACATTATGAGGTCATCGAGTTCCCTAATGATGTCATCGAGTTCCGTGATGATGTCATAGAGATACATTGTGAGGTCATCAAGTTCCGTGATGATGTCATAGAGATACTTTGTGAGGTCATCGAGTTCCGTGATGATGTCATAGTGTTACATTGTGATGTCATCGAGTTCCGTGCTGATGTCATAGAGATACATTGTGAGGTCATCGAGTTCCGTGATGATGTCATTGACATATCTTGTGAGGTCACCGAGTTCCGTGATGATGTCATAGTGTGACATTGTGAGGTCATCGAGTTCCGTGATGATGTCATAGAGATACTTTGTGAGGTCATCGAGTTCCGTGATGATGTCATAGTGTTACATTGTGAGGTCATCGAGTTCCGTGATGATGTCATAGAGTTACATTGTGAGGTCACCGAGTTCCGTGATGATGTCATAGTGTTACATTGTGAGGTCATTGAGTTCCGTGATGATGTCATCGAGTTCCGTGATGATGTCATAGAGATACATTGTGAGGTCATCGAGTTCCGTGATGATGTCATAGAGATACATTGTGAGGTCACCGAGTTCCGTGATGATGTCAAAGTGTTACATTGTGAGGTCATCGAGGTCCGTGATGATGTCATCGAGTTCCGTGATGATGTCATAGTGTTACATTGTGATGTCATCGAGTTCCGTGATGATGTCATCGAGTTCCGTGATGATGTCATAGAGAAACATTGTGAGGTCATCGAGTTCCGTGATGATGTCATAGTGTTACATTGTGATGTCATCGAGTTCCGTGATGATGTCATCGAGTTCCGTGATGATGTCATAGTGTTACATTGTGATGTCATCGAGTTCCGTGGTGATGTCATAGAGATACATTGTGAGGTCATCGAGTTCCGTAATGATGTCATAGAGATACATTGTGAGGTCATCGAGTTCCGTGACGATGTCATAGTGTTACATTGTGATGTCATCGAGTTCCGTGATGATGTCATAGTTACATTGTGATGTCATCAAATTCTGTGATGATGTCATAGAAATACATTGTGAGGTCATCGAGTTCCGTGATGATGTCATAGAGAAACATTGTGAGGTCTTCTAGTTCCGTGATGATGTCATAGAGATACATTGTGAGGTCATCGAGTTCCGTGATGATGTCATAGAGATACATTGTGAGGTCACCGAGTTCCGTGATGATGTCATAGTGTTACATTATGAGGTCATCGAGTTCCGTGATGATGTCATCGAGTTCCGTGATGATGTCATCGAGTTCCGTGATGATGTCATAGAGATACATTGTGAGGTCATCAAGTTCCGTGATGATGTCATAGAGATACTTTGTGAGGTCATCGAGTTCCGTGATGATGTCATAGTGTTACATTGTGATGTCATCGAGATCCGTGCTGATGTCATAGAGATACATTGTGAGGTCATCAAGTTCCGTGATGATGTCATAGACATATCTTGTGAGGTCACCGAGTTCCGTGATGATGTCATAGTGTGACATTGTGAGGTCATCGAGTTCCGTGATGATGTCATCGAGTTCCGTGATGATGTCATCGAGTTCCGTGATGATGTCATAGAGATACATTGTGAGGTCATCGAGTTCCGTGATGATGTCATAGAGATACATTGTGATATCATCGAGTTCCGTGATTATGTCATAGAGATGCATTGTGATGTCATCGAGTTCTGTGATGATGTTATAAAGATACATTGTGATGTCATCGAGTTCTGTGATGATGTCATAAAGATACATTGTGATGTCATCGAGTTCCTTGATGATGTCTTAGAGATACATTGTGAGGTCATCGAGTTCCGTGATGATGTCATAGAGAAATATTGTGAGGTCTTCGAGTTCCGTGATGATGTCATAGTGTTACATTGTGAAGTCGTCGAGCTACGTGATGATGTCATCGAGTTCCGTGATGATGTCATAGAGATACATTGTGAGGTCATTGAGTTCTGTGATGATGTCATAGAGATACATTGTGAGGTCACCGAGTTCCGTGATGATGTCATAGTGTTACTTTATGAGGTCATTCAGTTCCGTGATGATGTCATCGAGTTCCGTGATGATGTCTTAGAGATATATTGTGAGGTCATCGAGTTCCGTGATGATGTCATAGAGATGCATTGTGATGTCATCGAGTTCTGTGATGATGTCATAAAGATACATTGTGATGTCATCGAGTCCCATGATGATGTCATAGAGATACATTGTGAGGTCATCGAGTTCCGTGATGATGTCATAGAGATACATTGTGAGGTCATTGAGTTCCGTGATGATGTCATAGAGAAACATTGTGAGGTCATCGAGTTCCGTGATGATGTCATCGAGTTCCGTGATGATGTCGTAGATATACATTGTGAGGTCATCGACTTCCGTGATGATGTCATAGAGATACATTGTGAGGTCATCGACTTCCGTGATGATGTCAAAGTGTTACATTGTGAGGTCATTGAGTTCCGTGATGATGTCATCGAGTTTCGTGATGATGTCATAGAGATACATTGTGAGGTCATCGAGTTCCGTGATGATGTCATCGAGTTCCGTGATGATGTCGTAGAGATACATTGTGAGGTCATCGAGTTCCGTGATGATGTCATAGAGATACATTGTGAGGTCATCGAGTTCCGTGATGATGTCAAAGTGTTACATTGTGAGGTCATCGAGTTCCGTGATGATGTCATCGAGTTCCCTGATGATGTCATAGTGTTACATTGTGATGTCATCGAGTTCCGTGATGATGTCATCGAGTTCCGTGATGATGTCATAGAGAAACATTGTGAGGTCATCGAGTTCCGTGATGATGTCATAGAGATACATTGTGAGGTCATCGAGTTCCGTGATAATGTCATAGAGATACTTTGTGAGGTCATCGAGTTCCGTGATGATATCATAGCGTTCCATTGTGATGTCATCGAGTTCCGTGATGATGTCATAGAGATACATTGTGAGGTCACCGAGTTCCATGACGATGTCATCGAGTTCCGTGATGATGTCATAGAGATACATTGTGAGGTCATCGAGTTCCGTGATGATGTCATAGAGATACATTGTGATATCATTGAGTTCCGTGATGATGTCATAGAGATGCATTGTGATGTCATCGAGTTCCGTGATGATGTCATAGAGATACATTGTGAGGTCATCGAGTTCCGTGATAATGTCATAGAGATACATTGTGAGGTCATCGAGTTCTGTGATGATGTCATAGAGATACATTGTGAGGTCACCGAGTTCCGTGATGATGTCATAGTGTTACATTATGAGGTCATCGCGTTCCGTGATGATGTCATCGAGTTCCGTGATGATGTCATAGTGTTAAATTGTGATGTCATCGAGTTCCGTGATGATGTCATCGAGTTCCGTGATGATGTCATAGAGAAACATTGTGAGGTCATCGAGTTCCGTGATGATGTCATAGTGTTACATTGTGACGTCATCGAGTTCCGTGATGATGACATCGAGTTCCGTGATGACGTCATAGTGTGACATTGTGAGGTCATCGAGTTCCGTGATAATGTCATAGAGATACTTTGTGAGGTCATCGAGTTCCGTGATGATGTCATAGTGTTACATTGTGATGTCATCGAGTTCCGTGATGATGTCATAGAGATACATTGTGAGGTCATCGAGTTCCGTGATAATGTCATAGAGATACTTTGTGAGGTCATTGAGTTCCGTGATGATGTCATAGTGTTACATTGTGATGTCATCGAGTTCCATGATGATGTCATAGTTACATTGTGAGGTCATCGAATTCTGTGATGATGTCATAGAAATACATTGTGAGGTCATCGAGTTCAGTGATGATGTCATAGAGAAACATTGTGAGGTCTTCGAGTTCCGTGATGATGTCATAGAGATACATTGTGAGGTCATCGAGTTCCGTGATGATGTCATAGAGATACATTGTGAGGTCACCGAGTTCTGTGATGATGTCATAGTGTTACTTTATGAGGTCATCGAGTTCCGTGATGATGTCATCGAGTTCCGTGATGATGTCATAGAGATACATTGTGAGGTCATCAAGTTCCGTGATGATGTCATAGAGATACTTTGTGAGGTCATCGAGTTCCGTGATGATGTCATAGTGTTACATTGTGATGTCATCGAGTTCCGTGCTGATGTCATAGAGATACATTGTGAGGTCATCGAGTTCCGTGATGATGTCATTGACATATCTTGTGAGGTCACCGAGTTCCGTGATGATGTCATAGTGTGACATTGTGAGGTCATCGAGTTCCGTGATGATGTCATCGAGTTCCGTGATGATGTCATCGAGTTCCGTGATGATGTCATAGAGATACATTGTGAGGTCATCGAGTTCCGTGATGATGTCATAGAGATACATTGTGAGGTCACCGAGTTCCGTGACGATGTCATCGAGTTCCGTGATGATGTCATAGAGATACATTATGAGGTAATCGAGTTCCGTGATGATGTCATAGAGATACATTGTGATATCATCGAGTTCCGTGATGATGTCATAGAGATGCATTGTGATGTCATCGAGTTCCGTGATTATGTCATAGAGATGCATTGTGATGTCATCGAGTTCTGTGATGATGTCATAAAGATACATTGTGATGTCATCGAGTTCCGTGATGATGTCATAGAGATACATTGTGAGGTCATCGAGTTCCGTGATGATGTCATAGAGATACATTGTGAGGTCATCGAGTTCCGTGATGATGTCATAGAGATACATTGTGAGGTCATCGAGTTCTGTGATGATGTCATAGACTTACATTGTGATGTCATCGAGATCAGTGATGATGTCATAGAGATACATTGTGATGTCATCGAGTTCCATGATGATGTCATAGAGATACATTGTGATGTCATCGAGTTCCGTGATGATGTCATAGAGATGCATTGTGATGTCACTGAGTTCCGTGATGATGTCATAGAGGTGCATTGTGATGTCATCGAGTTCCGTGATGATGTCATAGAGATACATTGTGAGGTCATCGAGTTCCGTGATGATGTCATCGATTTCCGTGATGATGTCATAGAGATACATTGTGAGGTCATCGAGTTCCGTGATGATGTCATAGAGATACATTGTGAGGTCACCGAGTTCCTTGATGATGTCACAGTGTTACATTATGAGGTCATCGAGTTCCGTGATGATGTCATCGAGTTCCTTGATGATGTCATAGAGATATATTGTGAGGTCATCAAGTTCCGTGATGATGTCTTAGAAATACTTTGTGAGGTCATCGAGTTCCGTGATGATGTCATAGTGTTACATTGTGATGTCATCGAGTTCCGTGATGATGTCATAGAGATACATTGTGAGGTCATCGAGTTCCGTGATGATGTCATCGAGTTCCGTGATGATGTCATAGAGATACATTGTGAGGTCATCGAGTTCCGTGATGATGTCATAGATATACATTGTGATGTCACCGAGTTCCGTGATGATGTCATAGATATACATTGTGAGGTCATCGAGTTCCGTGATGATGTCATATAGATACATTGTGAGGTCATCGAGTTCCGTGATGATGTCATAGAGATACATTGTGAGGTCACCGAGTTCCGTGATGATGTCATAGTGTTACATTGTGAGGTCATTGAGTTCCGTGATGATGTCATCGAGTTCCGTGATGATGTCATAGAGATACATTGTGAGGTCATCGAGTTCCGTGATGATGTCATAGAGATACATTGTGAGGTCACCGAGTTCCGTGATGATGTCAAAGTGTTACATTGTGAGGTCATCGAGGTCCGTGATGATGTCATCGAGTTCCATGATGATGTCATAGTGTTACATTGTGATGTCATCGAGTTCCGTGATGATGTCATAGTTACATTGTGAGGTCATCGAATTCTGTGATGATGTCATAGAAATACATTGTGAGGTCATCGAGTTCCGTGATGATGTCATAGAGAAACATTGTGAGGTCTTCGAGTTCCGTGATGATGTCATAGAGATACATTGTGAGGTCATCGAGTTCCGTGATGATGTCATAGAGATACATTGTGAGGTCACCGAGTTCTGTGATGATGTCATAGTGTTACATTATTAGGTCATCGAGTTCCGTGATGATGTCATCGAGTTCCGTGATGATGTCATAGAGATACATTGTGAGGTCATCAAGTTCCGTGATGATGTCATAGAGATACTTTGTGAGGTCATCGAGTTCCGTGATGATGTCATAGTGTTACATTGTGATGTCATCGAGTTCCGTGCTGATGTCATAGAGATACATTGTGAGGTCATCGAGTTCCGTGATGATGTCATTGACATATCTTGTGAGGTCACCGAGTTCCGTGATAATGTCATAGTGTGACATTGTGAGGTCATCGAGTTCCGTGATGATGTCATCGAGTTTCGTGATGATGTCATCGAGTTCCGTGATGATGTCATAGAGATACATTGTGAGGTCATCGAGTTCCGTGATGATGTCATAGAGATACATTGTGAGGTCACCGAGTTCCGTGACGATGTCATCGAGTTCCGTGATGATGTCATAGAGATACATTGTGAGGTCATCGAGTTCCGTGATGATGTCATAGAGATACAATGTGATATCATCGAGTTCCGTGATGATGTCATAGAGATGCATTGTGATGTCATCGAGTTCCGTGAGTATGTCATAGAGATGCATTGTGATGTCATCGAGTTCTGTGATGATGTCATAAAGATACATTGTGATGTCATCGAGTTCCGTGATGATGTCATAGAGATACATTGTGAGGTCATCGAGTTCCGTGATGATGTCATAGAGATACATTGTGAGGTCATCGAGTTCCGTAATGATGTCATAGAGATACATTGTGAGGTCATCGAGTTCTGTGATGATGTCATAGACTTACATTGTGATGTCATCGAGTTCCGTGCTGATGTCATAGAGATACATTGTGAGGTCATCGAGTTCCGTGATGATGTCATTGACATATCTTGTGAGGTCACGAGTTCCGTGATGATGTCATAGTGTGACATTGTGAGGTCATCGAGTTCCGTGATGATGTCATCGAGTTCCGTGATGATGTCATCGAGTTCCGTGATGATGTCATAGAGATACATTGTGAGGTCATCGAGTTCCATGATGATGTCATAGAGATACATTGTGAGGTCACCGAGTTCCGTGACGATGTCATCGAGTTCCGTGATGATGTCATAGAGATACATTATGAGGTAATCGAGTTCCGTGATGATGTCATAGAGATACATTGTGATATCATCGAGTTCCGTGATGATGTCATAGAGATGCATTGTGATGTCATCGAGTTCCGTGATTATGTCATAGAGATGCATTGTGATGTCATCGAGTTCTGTGATGATGTCATAAAGATACATTGTGATGTCATCGAGTTCCGTGATGATGTCATAGAGATACATTGTGAGGTCATCGAGTTCCGTGATGATGTCATAGAGATACATTGTGAGGTCATCGAGTTCCGTGATGATGTCATAGAGATACATTGTGAGGTCATCGAGTTCTGTGATGATGTCATAGACTTACATTGTGATGTCATCGAGATCAGTGATGATGTCATAGAGATACATTGTGATGTCATCGAGTTCCATGATGATGTCATAGAGATACATTGTGATGTCATCGAGTTCCGTGATGATGTCATAGAGATGCATTGTGATGTCACTGAGTTCCGTGATGATGTCATAGAGGTGCATTGTGATGTCATCGAGTTCCGTGATGATGTCATAGAGATACATTGTGAGGTCATCGAGTTCCGTGATGATGTCATCGATTTCCGTGATGATGTCATAGAGATACATTGTGAGGTCATCGAGTTCCGTGATGATGTCATAGAGATACATTGTGAGGTCACCGAGTTCCTTGATGATGTCACAGTGTTACATTATGAGGTCATCGAGTTCCGTGATGATGTCATCGAGTTCCTTGATGATGTCATAGAGATATATTGTGAGGTCATCAAGTTCCGTGATGATGTCTTAGAAATACTTTGTGAGGTCATCGAGTTCCGTGATGATGTCATAGTGTTACATTGTGATGTCATCGAGTTCCGTGATGATGTCATAGAGATACATTGTGAGGTCATCGAGTTCCGTGATGATGTCATAGATATACATTGTGATGTCACCGAGTTCCGTGATGATGTCATAGATATACATTGTGAGGTCATCGAGTTCCGTGATGATGTCATATAGATACATTGTGAGGTCATCGAGTTCCGTGATTATGTCATAGAGATACATTGTGAGGTCACCGAGTTCCGTGATGATGTCATAGTGTTACATTGTGAGGTCATTGAGTTCCGTGATGATGTCATCGAGTTCCGTGATGATGTCATAGAGATACATTGTGAGGTCATCGAGTTCCGTGATGATGTCATAGAGATACATTGTGAGGTCACCGAGTTCCGTGATGATGTCAAAGTGTTACATTGTGAGGTCATCGAGGTCCGTGATGATGTCATCGAGTTCCATGATGATGTCATAGTGTTACATTGTGATGTCATCGAGTTCCGTGATGATGTCATAGTTACATTGTGAGGTCATCGAATTCTGTGATGATGTCATAGAAATACATTGTGAGGTCATCGAGTTCCGTGATGATGTCATAGAGAAACATTGTGAGGTCTTCGAGTTCCGTGATGATGTCATAGAGATACATTGTGAGGTCATCGAGTTCCGTGATGATGTCATAGAGATACATTGTGAGGTCACCGAGTTCTGTGATGATGTCATAGTGTTACATTATTAGGTCATCGAGTTCCGTGATGATGTCATCGAGTTCCGTGATGATGTCATAGAGATACATTGTGAGGTCATCAAGTTCCGTGATGATGTTATAGAGATACTTTGTGAGGTCATCGAGTTCCGTGATGATGTCATAGTGTTACATTGTGATGTCATCGAGTTCCGTGCTGATGTCATAGAGATACATTGTGAGGTCATCGAGTTCCGTGATGATGTCATTGACATATCTTGTGAGGTCACCGAGTTCCGTGATAATGTCATAGTGTGACATTGTGAGGTCATCGAGTTCCGTGATGATGTCATCGAGTTTCGTGATGATGTCATCGAGTTCCGTGATGATGTCATAGAGATACATTGTGAGGTCATCGAGTTCCGTGATGATGTCATAGAGATACATTGTGAGGTAACCGAGTTCCGTGACGATGTCATCGAGTTCCGTGATGATGTCATAGAGATACATTGTGAGGTCATCGAGTTCCGTGATGATGTCATAGAGATACAATGTGATATCATCGAGTTCCGTGATGATGTCATAGAGATGCATTGTGATGTCATCGAGTTCCGTGAGTATGTCATAGAGATGCATTGTGATGTCATCGAGTTCTGTGATGATGTCATAAAGATACATTGTGATGTCATCGAGTTCCGTGATGATGTCATAGAGATACATTGTGAGGTCATCGAGTTCCGTGATGATGTCATAGAGATACATTGTGAGGTCATCGAGTTCCGTAATGATGTCATAGAGATACATTGTGAGGTCATCGAGTTCTGTGATGATGTCATAGACTTACATTGTGATGTCATCGAGATCAGTGATGATGTCATAGAGATACATTGTGATGTCATCGAGTTCCATGATGATGTCATAGAGATACATTGTGATGTCATCGAGTTCCGTGATGATGTCATAGAGATGCATTGTGATGTCACTGAGTTCCGTGATGATGTCATAGAGGTGCATTGTGATGTCATCGAGTTCCGTGATGATGTTATAGAGATACATTGTGAGGTCATCGAGTTCCGTGATGATGTCATCGATTTCCATGATGATGTCATAGAGATACATTGTGAGGTCATCGAGTTCCGTGATGATGTCATAGAGATACATTGTGAGGTCACCGAGTTCCTTGATGATGTCACAGTGTTACATTATGAGGTCATCGAGTTCCGTGATGATGTCATCGAGTTCCGTGATGATGTCATAGTGTTACATTGTGATGTCATCGAGTTCCGTGATGATGTCATAGAGATACATTGTGAGGTCATCGAGTTCCGTGATGATGTCATAGAGATACATTGTGAGGTCATCGAGTTCCGTGATGATGTCATCGAGTTCCGTGATGATGTCATAGAGATACATTGTGAGGTCATCGAGTTCCGTGATGATGTCATAGATATACATTGTGATGTCACCGAGTTCCGTGATGATGTCATAGATATACATTGTGAGGTCATCGAGTTCCGTGATGATGTCATATAGATACATTGTGAGGTCATCGAGTTCTGTGATGATGTCATAGAGATACATTGTGAGGTCACCGAGTTCCGTGATGATGTCATAGTGTTACATTGTGAGGTCATTGAGTTCCGTGATGATGTCATCGATTTCCGTGATGATGTCATAGAGATACATTGTGAGGTCATCGAGTTCCGTGATGATGTCATAGAGATACATTGTGAGGTCACCGAGTTCCGTGATGATGTCAAAGTGTTACATTGTGAGGTCATCGAGGTCCCTGATGATGTCATCGAGATCCGTGATGATGTCATAGTGTTACATTGTGATGTCATCGAGTTCCGTGATGATGTCATCGAGTTCCGTGATGATGTCATAGAGAAACATTGTGAGGTCATCGAGTTCCGTGATGATGTCATAGTGTTACATTGTGATGTCATCGAGTTCCGTGATGATGTCATCGAGTTCCGTGATGATGTCATAGTGTTACATTGTGAGGTCATCGAGTTCCGTGATAATGTCATAGAGATACTTTGTGAGTTCATCGAGTTCCGTGATGATGTCATAGTGTTACATTGTGATGTCATCGAGTTCCGTGATGATGTCATAGAGATACATTGTGAGGTCATCGAGTTCCGTGATGATGTCATAGAGATACATTGTGAGGTCATCGAGTTACGTGATGATGTCATAGTTACATTGTGATGTCATCAAATTCTGTAATGATGTCATAGAAATACATTGTGAGGTCATCGAGTTCCGTGATGATGTCATAGAGAAACATTGTGAGGTCTTCGAGTTCCGTGATGATGTCATAGAGTTACATTGTGAGGTCATCGAGTTCCGTGATGATGTCATAGTGTTACATTGTGATGTCATCGAGTTCCGTGATGATGTCATCGAGTTCCGTGATGATGTCATAGAGAAACATTGTGAGGTCATCGAGTTCCGTGATGATGTCATAGTGTTACATTGTGATGTCATCGAGTTCCGTGATGATGTCATCGAGTTCCGTGATGATGTCATAGTGTTACATTGTGAGGTCATCGAGTTCCGTGATAATGTCATAGAGATACTTTGTGAGTTCATCGAGTTCCGTGATGATGTCATAGTGTTACATTGTGATGTCATCGAGTTCCGTGATGATGTCATAGAGATACATTGTGAGGTCATCGAGTTCCGTGATGATGTCATAGAGATACATTGTGAGGTCATCGAGTTCCGTGATGATGTCATAGTGTTACATTGTGATGTCATCGAGTTCCGTGCTGATGTCATAGAGATACATTGTGAGGTCATCGAGTTCCGTGATGATGTCATTGACATATCTTGTGAGGTCACCGAGTTCCGTGATAATGTCATAGTGTGACATTGTGAGGTCATCGAGTTCCGTGATGATGTCATCGAGTTCCGTGATGATGTCATCGAGTTCCGTGATGATGTCATAGAGATACATTGTGAGGTCATCGAGTTCCGTGATGATGTCATAGAGATACATTGTGAGGTCACCGAGTTCCGTGACGATGTCATCGAGTTCCGTGATGATGTCATAGAGATACATTGTGAGGTCATCGAGTTCCGTGATGATGTCATAGAGATACAATGTGATATCATCGAGTTCCGTGATGATGTCATAGAGATGCATTGTGATGTCATCGAGTTCCGTGAGTATGTCATAGAGATGCATTGTGATGTCATCGAGTTCTGTGATGATGTCATAAAGATACATTGTGATGTCATCGAGTTCCGTGATGATGTCATAGAGATACATTGTGAGGTCATCGAGTTCCGTGATGATGTCATAGAGATACATTGTGAGGTCATCGAGTTCCGTAATGATGTCATAGAGATACATTGTGAGGTCATCGAGTTCTGTGATGATGTCATAGACTTACATTGTGATGTCATCGAGATCAGTGATGATGTCATAGAGATACATTGTGATGTCATCGAGTTCCATGATGATGTCATAGAGATACATTGTGATGTCATCGAGTTCCGTGATGATGTCATAGAGATGCATTGTGATGTCACTGAGTTCCGTGATGATGTCATAGAGGTGCATTGTGATGTCATCGAGTTCCGTGATGATGTTATAGAGATACATTGTGAGGTCATCGAGTTCCGTGATGATGTCATCGATTTCCGTGATGATGTCATAGAGATACATTGTGAGGTCATCGAGTTCCGTGATGATGTCATAGAGATACATTGTGAGGTCACCGAGTTCCTTGATGATGTCACAGTGTTACATTATGAGGTCATCGAGTTCCGTGATGATGTCATCGAGTTACGTGATGATGTCATAGTGTTACATTGTGATGTCATCGAGTTCCGTGATGATGTCATAGAGATACATTGTGAGGTCATCGAGTTCCGTGATGATGTCATAGAGATACATTGTGAGGTCATCGAGTTCCGTGATGATGTCATCGAGTTCCGTGATGATGTCATAGAGATACATTGTGAGGTCATCGAGTTCCGTGATGATGTCATAGATATACATTGTGATGTCACCGAGTTCCGTGATGATGTCATAGATATACATTGTGAGGTCATCGAGTTCCGTGATGATGTCATAGAGATACATTGTGAGGTCATCGAGTTCCGTGATGATGTCATAGAGATACATTGTGAGGTCATCGAGTTCCGTGATGATGTCATCGAGTTCCGTGATGATGTCATAGAGATACATTGTGAGGTCATCGAGTTCCGTGATGATGTCATAGAGATACATTGTGAGGTCACCGAGTTCCGTGATGATGTCATAGTGTTACATTGTGAGGTCATTGAGTTCCGTGATGATGTCATCGATTTCCGTGATGATGTCATAGAGATACATTGTGAGGTCATCGAGTTCCGTGATGATGTCATAGAGATACATTGTGAGGTCACCGAGTTCCGTGATGATGTCAAAGTGTTACATTGTGAGGTCATCGAGGTCCCTGATGATGTCATCGAGATCCGTGATGATGTCATAGTGTTACATTGTGATGTCATCGAGTTCCGTGATGATGTCATCGAGTTCCGTGATGATGTCATAGAGAAACATTGTGAGGTCATCGAGTTCCGTGATGATGTCATAGTGTTACATTGTGATGTCATCGAGTTCCGTGATGATGTCATCGAGTTCCGTGATGATGTCATAGAGAAACATTGTGAGGTCATCGAGTTCCGTGATGATGTCATAGTGTTACATTGTGATGTCATCGAGTTCCGTGATGATGTCATCGAGTTCCGTGATGATGTCATAGTGTTACATTGTGAGGTCATCGAGTTCCGTGATAATGTCATAGAGATACTTTGTGAGTTCATCGAGTTCCGTGATGATGTCATAGTGTTACATTGTGATGTCATCGAGTTCCGTGATGATGTCATAGAGATACATTGTGAGGTCATCGAGTTCCGTGATGATGTCATAGAGATACATTGTGAGGTCATTGAGTTCCGTGATGATGTCATAGTGTTACATTGTGATGTCATCGAGTTCCGTGCTGATGTCATAGAGATACATTGTGAGGTCATCGAGTTCCGTGATGATGTCATTGACATATCTTGTGAGGTCACCGAGTTCCGTGATAATGTCATAGTGTGACATTGTGAGGTCATCGAGTTCCGTGATGATGTCATCGAGTTCCGTGATGATGTCATCGAGTTCCGTGATGATGTCATAGAGATACATTGTGAGGTCATCGAGTTCCGTGATGATGTCATAGAGATACATTGTGAGGTCACCGAGTTCCGTGACGATGTCATCGAGTTCCGTGATGATGTCATAGAGATACATTGTGAGGTCATCGAGTTCCGTGATGATGTCATAGAGATACAATGTGATATCATCGAGTTCCGTGATGATGTCATAGAGATGCATTGTGATGTCATCGAGTTCCGTGAGTATGTCATAGAGATGCATTGTGATGTCATCGAGTTCTGTGATGATGTCATAAAGATACATTGTGATGTCATCGAGTTCCGTGATGATGTCATAGAGATACATTGTGAGGTCATCGAGTTCCGTGATGATGTCATAGAGATACATTGTGAGGTCATCGAGTTCCGTAATGATGTCATAGAGATACATTGTGAGGTCATCGAGTTCTGTGATGATGTCATAGACTTACATTGTGATGTCATCGAGATCAGTGATGATGTCATAGAGATACATTGTGATGTCATCGAGTTCCATGATGATGTCATAGAGATACATTGTGATGTCATCGAGTTCCGTGATGATGTCATAGAGATGCATTGTGATGTCACTGAGTTCCGTGATGATGTCATAGAGGTGCATTGTGATGTCATCGAGTTCCGTGATGATGTTATAGAGATACATTGTGAGGTCATCGAGTTCCGTGATGATGTCATCGATTTCCGTGATGATGTCATAGAGATACATTGTGAGGTCATCGAGTTCCGTGATGATGTCATAGAGATACATTGTGAGGTCACCGAGTTCCTTGATGATGTCACAGTGTTACATTATGAGGTCATCGAGTTCCGTGATGATGTCATCGAGTTACGTGATGATGTCATAGTGTTACATTGTGATGTCATCGAGTTCCGTGATGATGTCATAGAGATACATTGTGAGGTCATCGAGTTCCGTGATGATGTCATAGAGATACATTGTGAGGTCATCGAGTTCCGTGATGATGTCATCGAGTTCCGTGATGATGTCATAGAGATACATTGTGAGGTCATCGAGTTCCGTGATGATGTCATAGATATACATTGTGATGTCACCGAGTTCCGTGATGATGTCATAGATATACATTGTGAGGTCATCGAGTTCCGTGATGATGTCATAGAGATACATTGTGAGGTCATCGAGTTCCGTGATGATGTCATAGAGATACATTGTGAGGTCATCGAGTTCCGTGATGATGTCATCGAGTTCCGTGATGATGTCATAGAGATACATTGTGAGGTCATCGAGTTCCGTGATGATGTCATAGAGATACATTGTGAGGTCACCGAGTTCCGTGATGATGTCATAGTGTTACATTGTGAGGTCATTGAGTTCCGTGATGATGTCATCGATTTCCGTGATGATGTCATAGAGATACATTGTGAGGTCATCGAGTTCCGTGATGATGTCATAGAGATACATTGTGAGGTCACCGAGTTCCGTGATGATGTCAAAGTGTTACATTGTGAGGTCATCGAGGTCCCTGATGATGTCATCGAGATCCGTGATGATGTCATAGTGTTACATTGTGATGTCATCGAGTTCCGTGATGATGTCATCGAGTTCCGTGATGATGTCATAGAGAAACATTGTGAGGTCATCGAGTTCCGTGATGATGTCATAGTGTTACATTGTGATGTCATCGAGTTCCGTGATGATGTCATCGAGTTCCGTGATGATGTCATAGTGTTACATTGTGAGGTCATCGAGTTCCGTGATAATGTCATAGAGATACTTTGTGAGTTCATCGAGTTCCGTGATGATGTCATAGTGTTACATTGTGATGTCATCGAGTTCCGTGATGATGTCATAGAGATACATTGTGAGGTCATCGAGTTCCGTGATGATGTCATAGAGATACATTGTGAGGTCATCGAGTTACGTGATGATGTCATAGTTACATTGTGATGTCATCAAATTCTGTGATGATGTCATAGAAATACATTGTGAGGTCATCGAGTTCCGTGATGATGTCATAGAGAAACATTGTGAGGTCTTCGAGTTCCGTGATGATGTCATAGAGTTACATTGTGAGGTCATCGAGTTCCGTGATGATGTCATAGTGTTACATTGTGATGTCATCGAGTTCCGTGATGATGTCATCGAGTTCCGTGATGATGTCATAGAGAAACATTGTGAGGTCATCGAGTTCCGTGATAATGTCATAGAGATACTTTGTGAGTTCATCGAGTTCCGTGATGATGTCATAGTGTTACATTGTGATGTCATCGAGTTCCGTGATGATGTCATCGAGTTCCGTGATGATGTCATAGTGTTACATTGTGAGGTCATCGAGTTCCATGATGATGTCATAGAGATACATTGTGATGTCATCGAGTTCCGTGATGATGTCATAGAGATGCATTGTGATGTCACTGAGTTCCGTGATGATGTCATAGAGGTGCATTGTGATGTCATCGAGTTCCGTGATGATGTTATAGAGATACATTGTGAGGTCATCGAGTTCCGTGATGATGTCATCGATTTCCGTGATGATGTCATAGAGATACATTGTGAGGTCATCGAGTTCCGTGATGATGTCATAGAGATACATTGTGAGGTCACCGAGTTCCTTGATGATGTCACAGTGTTACATTATGAGGTCATCGAGTTCCGTGATGATGTCATCGAGTTCCGTGATGATGTCATAGTGTTACATTGTGATGTCATCGAGTTCCGTGATGATGTCATAGAGATACATTGTGAGGTCATCGAGTTCCGTGATGATGTCATAGAGATACATTGTGAGGTCATCGAGTTCCGTGATGATGTCATCGAGTTCCGTGATGATGTCATAGAGATACATTGTGAGGTCATCGAGTTCCGTGATGATGTCATAGATATACATTGTGATGTCACCGAGTTCCGTGATGATGTCATAGATAAACATTGTGAGGTCATCGAGTTCCGTGATGATGTCATATAGATACATTTTGAGGTCATCGAGTTCCGTGATGATGTCATAGAGATACATTGTGAGGTCACCGAGTTCCGTGATGATGTCATAGTGTTACATTGTGAGGTCATTGAGTTCCGTGATGATGTCATCGATTTCCGTGATGATGTCATAGAGATACATTGTGAGGTCATCGAGTTCCGTGATGATGTCATAGAGATACATTGTGAGGTCACCGAGTTCCGTGATGATGTCAAAGTGTTACATTGTGAGGTCATCGAGGTCCCTGATGATGTCATCGAGATCCGTGATGATGTCATAGTGTTACATTGTGATGTCATCGAGTTCCGTGATGATGTCATCGAGTTCCGTGATGATGTCATAGAGAAACATTGTGAGGTCATCGAGTTCCGTGATGATGTCATAGTGTTACATTGTGATGTCATCGAGTTCCGTGATGATGTCATCGAGTTCCGTGATGATGTCATAGTGTTAAATTGTGAGGTCATCGAGTTCCGTGATAATGTCATAGAGATACTTTGTGAGTTCATCGAGTTCCGTGATGATGTCATAGTGTTACATTGTGATGTCATCGAGTTCCGTGATGATGTCATAGAGATACATTGTGAGGTCATCGAGTTCCGTGATGATGTCATAGAGATACATTGTGAGGTCATCGAGTTACGTGATGATGTCATAGTTACATTGTGATGTCATCAAATTCTGTGATGATGTCATAGAAATACATTGTGAGGTCATCGAGTTCCGTGATGATGTCATAGAGAAACATTGTGAGGTCTTCGAGTTCCGTGATGATGTCATAGAGTTACATTGTGAGGTCATCGAGTTCCGTGATGATGTCATAGTGTTACATTGTGATGTCATCGAGTTCCGTGATGATGTCATCGAGTTCCGTGATGATGTCATAGAGAAACATTGTGAGGTCATCGAGTTCCGTGATGATGTCATAGTGTTACATTGTGATGTCATCGAGTTCCGTGATGATGTCATCGAGTTCCGTGATGATGTCATAGTGTTACATTGTGAGGTCATCGAGTTCCGTGATAATGTCATAGAGATACTTTGTGAGTTCATCGAGTTCCGTGATGATGTCATAGTGTTACATTGTGATGTCATCGAGTTCCGTGATGATGTCATAGAGATACATTGTGAGGTCATCGAGTTCCGTGATGATGTCATAGAGATACATTGTGAGGTCATCGAGTTACGTGATGATGTCATAGTGTTACATTGTGATGTCATCGAGTTCCGTGATGATGTCATAGTTACATTGTGATGTCATCAAATTCTGTGATGATGTCATAGAAATACATTGTGAGGTCATCGAGTTCCGTGATGATGTCATAGAGAAACATTGTGAGGTCTTCGAGTTCCGTGATGATGTCATAGAGTTACATTGTGAGGTCATCGAGTTCCGTGATGATGTCATAGAGATACATTGTGAGGTCACCGAGTTCTGTGATGATGTCATAGTGTTACATTATGAGGTCATCGAGTTCCGTGATGATGTCATCGAGTTCCGTGATGATGTCATAGAGATACATTGTGAGGTCATCAAGTTCCGTGATGATGTCTTAGAGACACTTTGTGAGGTCATCGAGTTCCGTGATGATGTCATAGTGTTACATTGTGATGTCATCGAGTTCCGTGCTGATGTCATAGAGATACATTGTGAGGTCATTGAGTACCGTGATGATGTCATAGACATATCTTGTGAGGTCACCGAGTTCCGTGATGATGTCATAGTGGGACATTGTGAGGTCATCGAGTTCCGTGATGATGTCATCGAGTTCCGTGATGATGTCATCGAGTTCCGTGATGATGTCATAGAGATACATTGTGAGGTCATCGAGTTCCGTGATGATGTCATAGAGATACATTGTGAGGTCACCGAGTTCCATGACGATGTCATCGAGTTCCGTGATGATGTCATAGAGATACATTGTGAGGTCATCGAGTTCCGTGATGATGTCATAGAGATACATTGTGATATCATCGAGTTCTGTGCTGATGTCATAGAGATACATTGTGAGGTCATCGATTACCGTGATGATGTCATAGACATATCTTGTGAGGTCACCGAGTTCCGTGATGATGTCATAGTGTGACATTGTGAGGTCATCGAGTTCCGTGATGATGTCATTGAGTTCCGTGATGATGTCATCGAGTTCCGTGATGATGTCATAGAGATACATTGTGAGGTCATCGACTTCCGTGATGATGTCATAGAGATACATTGTGAGGTCACCGAGTTCCATGTCGATGTCATCGAGTTCCGTGATGATGTCATAGAGATACATTGTGAGGTCATCGAGTTCCGTGATGATGTCATAGAGATACATTGTGATATCATCGAGTTCCGTGATGATGTCATAGAGATACATTGTGAGGTCATCGAGTACCGTGATGATGTCATAGACATATCTTGTGAGGTCACCGAGTTCCGTGATGATGTCATAGTGTGACATTGTGAGGTCATCGAGTTCCGTGATGATGTCATCGAGTTCCGTGATGATGTCATCGAGTTCCGTGATGATGTCATAGAGATACATTGTGAGGTCATCGAGTTCCGTGATGATGTCATAGAGATACATTGTGAGGTCACCGAGTTCCATGACGATGTCATCGAGTTCCGTGATGATGTCATAGAGATACATTGTGAGGTCATCGAGTTCCGTGATGATGTCATAGAGATACATTGTGATATCATTGAGTTCCGTGATGATGTCATAGAGATGCATTGTGATGTCATCGAGTTCCGTGATTATGTCATAGAGATGCATTGTGATGTCATCGAGTTCTGTGATGATGTCATAAAGATACATTGTGATGTCATCGAGTTCCGTGATGATGTCATAGAGATACATTGTGAGGTCATCGAGTTCCGTGATGATGTCATTGAGATACATTGTGAGGTCATCGAGTTCCGTGATGATGTCATAGAGATACATTGTGAGGTCATCGAGTTCCGTGATGATGTCATAGAGATACATTGTGAGGTCACCGAGTTCCATGACGATGTCATCGAGTTCCGTGATGATGTCATAGAGATACATTGTGAGGTCATCGAGTTCCGTGATGATGTCATAGAGATACATTGTGATATCATTGAGTTCCGTGATGATGTCATAGAGATGCATTGTGATGTCATCGAGTTCCGTGATTATGTCATAGAGATGCATTGTGATGTCATCGAGTTCTGTGATGATGTCATAAAGATACATTGTGATGTCATCGAGTTCCGTGATGATGTCATAGAGATACATTGTGAGGTCATCGAGTTCCGTGATGATGTCATTGAGATACATTGTGAGGTCATCGAGTTCCGTGATGATGTCATAGAGATACATTGTGAGGTCATCGAGTTCCGTGATGATGTCATAGACTTACATTGTGATGTCATCGAGATCCGTGATGATGTCATAGAGAAACATTGTGATGTCATCGAGTTCCGTGATGATGTCATAGAGATGCATTGTGATGTCACTGAGTTCCGTGATGATGTCATAGAGGTGCATTGTGAGGTCATCGAGTTCCGTGATGATGTCATCGATTTCCGTGATGATGTCTAAGAGATACATTGTGAGGTCATCGCGTTCCGTGATGATGTCATAGAGATACATTGTAAGGTCACCGAGTTCCGTGATGATGTCATAGTGTTACATTATGAGGTCATCGAGTTCCGTGATGATGTCATCGAGTTCCGTGATGATGTCATAGAGATATATTGTGAGGTCATCGAGTTCCGTGATGATGTCATTGAGTTCCGTGATGATGTCATAGTGTTACATTATGATGTCATCGAGTTCCGTGATGATGTCATCGAGTTCCGTGATGATGTCATAGAGATACATTGTGAGGTCATCGAGTTCCGTGATGATGTCATTGAGTTCCGTGATGATGTCATAGAGATACATTGTGAGGTCATCGAGTTCCGTGATGATGTCATAGACTTACATTGTCATGTCATAGAGTTCCGTGATGATGTCATAGAGATACATTGTGTGGTCATCGAGTTCCGTGATGATGTCATAGAGATGCATTGTGATGTCACCGAGTTCTGTGATGATGTCATAAAGATACATTGTGATGTCCTCGAGTTCCGTGATGATGTCATAGAGATGCATTGTGAGGTCATCGAGTTCCGTGATGATGTCATCGAGTTCCGTGATGATGTCATAGAGATACATTGTGAGGTCATCGAGTTCCGTGATGATTTCATAGAGATACATTGTGACGTCATCGAGTTCCGTGATGATGTCATAGAGAAACATTGTGAGGTCATCGAGTTCCGTGATGATGTCATAGTGTTACATTGTGAGGTCATCGAGTTCCGTGATGATGTCATCGAGTTCCGTGATGATGTCATAGTGTTACATTGTGATGTCATCGAGTTCCGTGATAATGTCATAGTTACATTGTGATGTCATCGAGTTCCGTGATGATGTCATAGAGATACATTGTGAGGTCATCGAGTTCCGTGATGATGTTATAGAGAAACATTGTGATGTCATCGAGTTCCGTGATGATGTCATAGAGAAACATTGTGATGTCATCGAGTTCCGTGATGATGTCATTGAGGTGCATTTTGATGTCATCGAGTTCCGTGATGATGTCATAGAGATGGGATTGATAGCTCATCTGAATATTTCTGGTGCATGCTGGGAAGAGGAGAAGAGTCGCCTTAATCTCATCGATTGCTGGGAATTGCTGGGTCTCGCTGGTTAGAGGACATCGCAAAACCTGGGACTGGAAGCTCATCTGAATATTTCTGGTGCATGCTGGGAAGAGGAGAAGAGTTGCCTTAATCTCATCGATTGCTGGGAATTGCTGGGTCTCGCTGGTTAGAGGACATCGCAAAACCTGGGATTGGAAGCTCATCTGAATATTTCTGGTGCATGCTGGGAAGAGGAGAAGAGTCGCCTTAATCTCATCAATTGCTGGGAATTGCTGGGTCTCGCTGGTTAGAGGACATCGCAAAACCTGGGATTGGAAGCTCATCTGAATATTTCTGGTGTATGCTGGGAAGAGGAGAAGAGTCGCCTTAATCTCATCGATTGCTGGGAATTGCTGGGTCTCGCTGGTTAGAGGACATCGCAAAAAATCGCGAGTTTCTACACTTTGTAGACGGCGTCAGACGAGAAAAAAAAAAAGAAAAAAACATATATAAGATCATTCATCCAAATTTTATGAGCAACATGGAAGAGGAGAAAACCCACATGGTGAGCTGCAACACTTGCTATATGTTTACAGATCTGCCGGACCATAAAGCCAACTTCACCTGTATGAAATGTAAACTAGTGGCCCTTTTAGAAGAAAAAGTGCAGCGGTTGGAAGAAAGAATAGTGACGTTGAGAAGCATCAAAGAAAGTGAGGTCTTCATTGATGAAGCTGAAGCAAGCCTCCAGAACACAGTAGGGGATGAAAGTGCTAGAGAGCCTACAGTTGCAGAGACTGATGCAAGTCCCCCGAATACAATAAGGGAAGAATACTTGAGAGAACCTACAGAGGCAGAAAACTGGACACATGTGACCAAGAGATGCAAATGGATCACAAGGCCATCACCACTCACACAGCTAAGTAACCAATATGAAACTCTCATGCAGGCGGATGAAAATTACAAAAATAACCTATCAGCAAAAGAAGAAACAAAAGTCACCCAGAGACAATCAGGAGCAACAAGAAATGGTGTTGCAAGGAAGAAAAGAAGAGTAGTGGTTATGGGTGACTCACTGCTAAGAGGCACAAAGGCAGCTGTCTGCAGGCCAGACTTAACCGCACGAGAAGTATGCTGCCTCCCAGGAGCAAAAATCAAGGATGTGGCCGATAGGATACCAAGCCTCCTCAGCTCCAAGGACGACTACCCATTCCTACTGATACATGTGGGTACAAACGACACGGCAAAAAATGATTTACCAACTATCTATAAAGACTTTGAAAATTTGGGGAAGACAGTGAAGGAACTGGATGCGCAGGTAGTATTCTCATCAATCCTCCCAGTTGATGGTCATGGCATCAGGAGATGGAATAGAATACTAGAGGTAAACACCTGGCTTCGACGGTGGTGCCGAGAGCAAGGATTTGGATTTTTGGACCATGGAGTGAATTACCTCTACGATGGACTCCTTGCTAGAGACGGGATACATCTCACAAAACCTGGGAAAAATATATTTGCCAGAAGACTTGCCACACTCATCAGAAGGGCTTTAAACTAGAAGAAGAGGGGATGGGAAGAAAAAAGAAAGACAAGAACATGCAGCTAAAAGACATACTAAACAAGGTTACTAGATGTGGTAAAGAGGACCCAAGACAGGATACTCAGAAGGAAATTACGAAAAAGGATACAACAGAGCACAATCTGAAATGTTTTTACACAAACGCACAAAGCATGGGAAACAAACAAGGAGAACTAGAGCTGATGATACACAAGGAAAACTATGACGTCATCGGCATCACAAAAACCTGGTGGAACGACATGCATGATTGGAACATACAGATGGAAGGATACAACTTATTCAAAAAGAATAGAACTAATAAAAGAGGGGGTGGAGTTGCATTGTATGTTAAAAAAGAACACATCTCCACAGAAATTACAGTTTTACAGAATGGTAATCTACTGGAAATTATTTGGGTAGTAATTCAAGGGAAAAACAATGATAAGGACATCATACTAGGCATTTATTACAGACCACCAGGACAGACAGAAGACATGGATAAGATTTTTTTCACAGCAAATGACCACGCTCTCAAAGAAACATGAAATAGTGATCATGGGAGACTTCAATTACCCTGACATTCATTGGGAAACCCATACAGCCAAGAGTAAAGGCTCCATCAAATTTTTATCCTCTCTAGCAGACAACTTCATTGCCCAGCTAGTAGAAGAAAACACGAGAGGAACATCTATTTTGGACCTAGTCCTAACCAACAAAGAGCACATGGTTAAGGGACTACGGGTAGCAGGGACACTGGGATTCAGCGATCATGCTATACTTGAGTTTGGGGTTGCAAGAAGAAGAAGACCTGAGAAGACACAGACTTCAAGACTCGACTTTAGCAGGGCAGACTTCAAGAGCCTGAAGGCAAGGGTTAGCAGAATTCCATGGTGCAAAATTCTTAAGCACAAAAATGCACATGAAGGGTGGGAAATCTTCCGTAGGGAAATCATTAAAGCACAGGAACTAACAATAGCTAGAAGGAAGAAAAATGGGAAGCACCTAAAAATATCAGGATTAGAGATGAGCGAACACTAAAATGTTCGAGGTTCGAAATTCGATTCGAACAGCCGCTCAATGTTCGTGTGTTCGAACGGGTTTCGAACCCCATTATAGTCTATGTGGAACAGATACTCGTTAAGGGGGAAACCCAAATCCGTGTCTGGAGGGTCACCAAGTCCACTATGACACCCCAGGAAATGATGCCAACACCTCTGGAATGACACTGGGACAGCAGGGGAAGCATGTCTGGGGGCATCTAACACACCAAAGACCCTCTATTACCCCAACATCACAGCCTAACAACTACACACTTTACACACTCAATACCACCTCTCTGACAGTAGGAAAACACCTTGAAACATGTGTATTTGGCACTTGCAGTGAGGAGAGCTTGTCACCAGCAGTGAATTTGGCCCTTGTAGTAAGTTGAGGTTGGCACCAACATTTGTTTTGAAAATCAGGGTGGATTGAGCCTCTAACCAGCAGAGTTTGGGCAAATTCATGGTGGAGGGAGCCTCTAAAAACCCCAGTTTGGACCAATTCATGGTGGAGGGAGACTCTAAAAACCCCAGTTTGGACCAATTCATGGTGGAGGGAGCCTCTAAAAACCCCAGTTTGGACCAATTCATGGTGGAGGGAGCCTCTAACCAGCCCAGTTTGGGCAAATTCATGGTGGAGGGAGCCTCTAACCAGCCCAGTTTGGACCAATTAATGGTGGAGGGAGCCTCTAACCAGCCCAGTTTGGACCAATTAATGGTGGAGGGAGCCTCTAACCACCCCAGTTTGGACCAATTCATGGTGGAGGGAGCCTCTAACCAGCCCAGTTTGGACCAATTCATGGTGGAGGAAGCCTCTAAAAAACCCAGTTTGGACCAATTCATGGTGGAGGGAGCCTCTAAACAGCCCAGTTTGGGCAAATTCATGGTGGAGGGAGCCTCTAAAAAACCCAGTTTGGACCAATTCATGGTGGAGGGAGCCTCTAACCAGCCCAGTTTGGACCAATTAATGGTGGAGGGAGCCTCTAAACAGCCAAGTTTGGACCAATTCATGGTGGAGGGAGCCTCTAAAAACCCCAGTTTGGACCAATTCATGGTGGAGGGAGCCTCTAACCAGCCCAGTTTGGACCAATTCATGGTGGAGGGAGCCTCTAAAAACCCCAGTTTGGACCAATTCATGGTGGAGGGAGCCTCTAACCAGCCCAGTTTGGGCAAATTCATGGTGGAGGGAGCCTCTAAACAGCCCAGTTTGGGCAAATTCATGGTGGAGGGAGCCTCTAACCAGCCCAGTTTGGACCAATTAATGGTGGAGGGAGCCTCTAACCAGCCCAGTTTGGATCAATTAATGGTGGAGGGAGCCTCTAACCACCCCAGTTTGGACCAATTCATGGTGGAGGGAGCCTCTAAACAGCCAAGTTTGGACCAATTCATGGTGGAGGGAGCCTCTAAAAACCCCAGTTTGGACCAATTCATGGTGGAGGGAGCCTCTAACCAGCCCAGTTTGGGCAAATTCATGGTGGAGGGAGCCTCTAAACAGCCCAGTTTGGGCAAATTCATGGTGGAGGGAGCCTCTAACCAGCCCAGTTTGGACCAATTAATGGTGGAGGGAGCCTCTAACCAGCCCAGTTTGGACCAATTCATGGTGGAGGGAGCCTCTAACCACCCCAGTTTGGACCAATTCATGGTGGAGGGAGCCTCTAAACAGCCAAGTTTGGACCAATTCATGGTGGAGGGAGCCTCTAAAAACCCCAGTTTGGACCAATTCATGGTGGAGGGAGCCTCTAACCAGCCCAGTTTGGGCAAATTCATGGTGGAGGGAGCCTCTAAACAGCCCAGTTTGGGCAAATTCATGGTGGAGGGAGCCTCTAACCAGCCCAGTTTGGACCAATTAATGGTGGAGGGAGCCTCTAAACAGCCAAGTTTTGGGAAATTCATGGTGGAGGGAGCCTCTAACCAGCCCAGTTTGGACCAATTCATGGTGGAGGGAGCCTCTAAACAGCCCAGTTTGGGCAAATTCATGGTGGAGGGAGCCTCTAAAAAACCCAGTTTGGACCAATTCATGGTGGAGGGAGCCTCTAATTAGCCCAGTTTGGACCAATTAATTGTGGAGGGAGCCTCTAACCAGCCCAGTTTGGACCAATTAATGGTGGAGGGAGCCTCTAACCACCCCAGTTTGGACCAATTCATGGTGGAGGGAGCCTCTAAACAGCCAAGTTTGGACCAATTCATGGTGGAGGGAGCCTCTAAAAACCCCAGTTTGGACCAATTCATGGTGGAGGGAGCCTCTAACCAGCCCAGTTTGGGCAAATTCATGGTGGAGGGAGCCTCTAAACAGCCCAGTTTGGGCAAATTCATGGTGGAGGGAGCCTCTAACCAGCCCAGTTTGGACCAATTAATGGTGGAGGGAGCCTCTAACCAGCCCAGTTTGGACCAATTAATGGTGGAGGGAGCCTCTAACCTGCCCAGTTTGGACCAATTAATGGTGGAGGGAGCCTCTAACCACCCCAGTTTGGACCAATTCATGGTGGAGGGAGCCTCTAACCAGCCCAGTTTGGACCAATTCATGGTGGAGGGAGCCTCTAACCAGCCCAGTTTGGACCAATTCATGGTGGAGGGAGCCTCTAAAAAACCCAGTTTGGACCAATTCATGGTGGAGGGAGCCTCTAAACAGCCCAGTTTGGGCAAATTCATGGTGGAAGGAGCCTCTAACCAGCAGAGTTGTGGGAAAGCAGGGTGGAGGGAGCCTCTAACCAGCAGAGTTGGTGGAAATCAGGGTGGAGGGAGCCTCTAACCAGCAGAGTTGGGGGAAATCATGTTGGAGGGAGCCTAGTATTAGCAGAATTGTGCAACGCTTATGGTGGATGAGTATGAGGATGCGGAGGAATTGGAGAGGTTGAGTACAGACATGGAGTTTCATGTTGGGGTGCTTTACACAGGTGGGCACAAAAATGAAGGCTCTATCCAGTGGTGGTTCATTTTTATCAAAGTGAGCCGGTCGGCACTCTCAGCTGACAGACGGGTGCGCTTGTCAGTGATGATGCCACCGGCTGCACTGAACACCCTCTCAGATAGGACGCTGGCGGCAGGACAGGACAGCACCTCCAAGGCATATAGGGCAAGTTCAAGCCACAGGTCCAACTTCGACACCCAATACGTGTAGGGCGCAGAGGGGTCAGAGAGGACAGGGCTGTGGTCGGAAAGGTATTCCCGCAACATGCGCCTATACTTCTCACGCCTGGTGACACTAGGACCCTCCGTGGCGGCACTTTGGCGAGGGGGTGCCATCAAGGTGTCCCAGACCTTAGACAGTGTGCCCCTCGTTTGTGTGGACCGGTGAGAACTTGGTTGCCTACTGGAGGAACTGCCCTCCCTGCCGCCAACGTCACATGCTGGAAACATCTCCATCATATTCTGCACCAATTGCCTGTGGCAAGCATTGATGCGATTGGCCCTCCCCTCTACCGGAATAAAAGACGAGATGTTGTTTTTATACCGGGGGTCAAGGATAGCAAAGATCCAGTACTGGTTGTCCTCCATGATTTTGACAATACGCTTGTCGGTTGTAAAGCACCCCAACATGAACTCAGCCATGTCTGCCACAGTGTTAGTTGGCATGACTCCTCTGGCCCCACCGGAAAGTTCAATCTCCATTTCCTCCTCATCCTCCATGTCTACCCATCCGCGCTGCAACAATGGGACGATTCGAAGTTGCCCGGAAGCCTCCTGTATCACCATCACATCATCGGACAACTCTTCTTCCTCCTCCTCCTCCTCCTCCTCCTCCATTAAACGCAGTGAAGCGGACAGATGTGTGGACCTACTCTCCAGCTGTGACGGATCGGATGCTATCCCTAACTCCTCTGTGTGATCTGAGTTATCCCTGATGTCAATCAGGGATTCTCTCAGAACACACAAGAGCGGGATTGTAAGGCTCACCATCGCATCCTCAGAGCTCACCCTCCTTGTGGACTCCTCAAAGACCCGTAGGATGTCACAAAGGTCTCTCATCCATGGCCACTCATGGATGTGAAACTGAGGCAGCTGACTTTGTGGCACCCTAGGGTTTTGTAGCTGGTATTCCATCAAAGGTCTCTGCTGCTCAACCACTCTATTCAACATCTGAAACGTTGAGTTCCAGCGTGTGGGGACGTCGCACAAAAGCCGGTGTTGTGGCACATGCAGGCGTTGCTGGAGAGATTTTAAGCTAGCAGCGGCTACTGTCGACTTGCGAAAGTGGGCGCACATGCGCCGCACTTTCACCAGTAGCTCTGGAACATTGGGGTAGCTCTTTAGGAAACGTTGCACCACTAGGTTGAAGACGTGGGCCAGGCATGGAACATGTTGGAGTCCGGCAAGCTCCAGAGCTGCTACCAGGTTCCGGCCGTTATCACAAACGACCATGCCTGGGCCCAGGTGCAGCGGCTCAAACCATATTGCCGTCTCATCGAGGAGGGCATCCCTCACCTCGGAGGCAGTGTGTTGTCTGTCCCCCAAGCTGATCAGCTTCAGCACAGCCTGCTGACGTCTACCAACGCCAGTGCTGCAACGTTTCCAACTCGTAGCTGGGGTCAATCTAACAGCGGAGGAGGAGGCGGTGGCGGAGGAGGAGGCGGTGGCGGAGGAGGAGGCGGTAGAGGAGGAGGAGGAGGGGGGTGTTCTTCTCGTGTCCCTGCCAGGAATGTTAGGCGGGGAGACGAGGTACACCGGGCCAGTTTGGGAAGCAGTCCCAGCCTCAACTACATTCACCCAGTGTGCCGTCAGTGAAATGTAGCGTCCCTGTCCGCATGCACTTGTCCACGCGTCGGTGGTCAAGTGGACCTTTGTGCAAAGCGCGGAACTAAGGGCCCGCCTGATGTTGAGTGACACGTGCTGGTGCAAGGCGGGGACGGCACACCGGGAGAAGTAGTGACGGCTAGGGACGGCATAGCGAGGTGCCGCAGTTGCCATCAGGTCCAGGAAGGCGGGAGTTTCAACAAGCCGGAACGCCAACATCTCCTGGGCCAGCAGTTTAGCGATGTTGGCGTTCAAGGCTTGCGCGTGTGGGTGGTTAGCAGTGTATTTCTGCCGCCGCTCCAATGTCTGAGAGATGGTGGGTTGTTGTAAAGAAACGCCTGATGGTGCCTTTGATGGTGCAGGAGAAGGAGATAAGACAGGACCAGGGGAGGATGAGGTAGAAGTCAACAAAGTGGCGGAGGCAGATGAAGTGGTGTCCTGGCTCGTCCTCTGGAGTGCATCGCCAGCACAGTCAGCAGTGGCAGTGGCAGTGGCAGAGGCAGAGGCAGTGGCAGTGGCGTGAACGGCAGGCGGCCTTTGTCCTGCCGTTGCTGCCTGCCACTGATTCCAGTGCTTGGATTCCAAATGATGGCGCATTGAAGTGGTGGACAGGTTGCTCTTCTCAGAGCCCCTAATCAATTTCGAGAGGCAAATTGTGCAGACAACACTATATCTGTCCTCGGCGCATTCCTTGAAAAAACTCCACACCTTCGAGAAACGTGCCCTCGAGGTGGGAGTTTTTCGGGGCTGGGTACGAACTGGAACATCTTGGGAGATTCCGGGTGTGGCCTGGCTTCGCCTAAGCTGCTGACCTCTGCCTCTGCCTCTAGCTACCCTTTTTGGTGCTGCACCTGCCTCAACATCCACACTACTTTCCCCGCTTGACATCCCCCCTGTCCAGGTCGGGTCAGTGTCCTCATCATCCACCACTTCCTCTTCCAACTCCTGTCTCATCTCCTCCTCCCGCACAATGCGCCGGTCAACT
The DNA here is from genome assembly GCF_031893055.1 of Leptodactylus fuscus. Classification (NCBI taxonomy): domain Eukaryota; kingdom Metazoa; phylum Chordata; class Amphibia; order Anura; family Leptodactylidae; genus Leptodactylus; species Leptodactylus fuscus. The sequence goes on along the minus strand of NC_134274.1, from coordinate 73,231,691 downwards.
GGATGCCCTGACGGCAACTGCGTCACATCATCGTCGATGAGGGTGGGTTGCTGGTCATCCACCACCAAATCGAACGGAGATGGAGGAGACTCTAGTGTTTGAGCATCTGGACACAGATGCTCCTCTGTTAGGTTCGTGGAATCGTGACGTGGAGAGGCAGGTTGAGGGACAATGAAAGGAGCGGAGAACAGCTCTGGGGAGCAGGGACAGTTTGGGTTATTGTTCTGTAAAGCTTCGGAATTTTGGGAGGAAGGAAGACAAGACTGTTGGGTAATAGGAGGAGAGGAGGCAGAGTCTGACTGGCTGCTGGACAATGTGCTGTAAGCGTTCTCTGACAGCCATTGCAAGACCTGTTCCTGGTTCTCGGGCCTACTAAGGTTTGTACCCTGCAGTTTAGTTAATGTGGCAAGCAACCCTGGCACTGTGGAGTGGCGCAATGCTTGCTGCCCCACAGGAGTAGGCACGGGACGCCCTGTGGCTTCACTGCTACCTTGCTCCCCAGAACCATTCCCCCGACCTCGCCCACGGCCTCGTCCACGTCCCTTTCCGGGAGCCTTGCGCATTTTGAATTCCTAGTTAGAAATTGGCACTGTATACCAGTAGTAAAAATTGTGGGTGCACGTAACCCCAATATATTCTTTGAATTCCCAGTCAGACACTGGCACTATATGGCAGTAGCAAGAAATGAGGGTATTTGTATTCCCAATATACTCTTTGAATTCCCAGTCAGACAATGGCACTGTATACCAGTAGTAAAAATTGTGGGTGCACGTAACCCCAATATATTCTTTGAATTCCCAGTCAGAAACTGGCACTATATGGCAGTAGCAAGAAATGAGGGTATTTGTATTCCCAATATACTCTTTGAATTCCCAGTCAGACAATGGCACTGTATACCAGTAGTAAAAATTGTGGGTGCACGTAACCCCAATATATTCTTTGAATTACCAGTCAGAAACTGGCACTATATGGCAGTAGCAAGAAATGAGGGTATTTATAACCCCAATATATTCTTTGAATTCCCAGTCAGACAATGGCACTGTATACCAGTAGTAAAAATTGTGGGTGCACGTAACCCCAATATATTCTTTGAATTCCCAGTCAGAAACTGGCACTATATGGCAGTAGCAAGAAATGAGGGTATTTGTATTCCCAATATACTCTTTGAATTCCCAGTCAGACAATGGCACTGTATACCAGTAGTAAAAATTGTGGGTGCACGTAACCCCAATATATTCTTTGAATTACCAGTCAGAAACTGGCACTATATGGCAGTAGCAAGAAATGAGGGTATTTATAACCCCAATATATTCTTTGAATTCCCAGTCAGACAATGGCACTGTATACCAGTAGTAAAAATTGTGGGTGCACGTAACCCCAATATATTCTTTGAATTCCCAGTCAGAAACTGGCACTATATGGCAGTAGCAAGAAATGAGGGTATTTGTATTCCCAATATACTCTTTGAATTCCCAGTCAGACAATGGCACTGTATACCAGTAGTAAAAATTGTGGGTGCACGTAACCCCAATATATTCTTTGAATTACCAGTCAGAAACTGGCACTATATGGCAGTAGCAAGAAATGAGGGTATTTGTATTCCCAATATACTCTTTGAATTCCCAGTCAGACAATGGCACTGTATACCAGTAGTAAAAATTGTGGGTGCACGTAACCCCAATATATTCTTTGAATTACCAGTCAGAAACTGGCACTATATGGCAGTAGCAAGAAATGAGGGTATTTATAATCCCAATATATTCTTTGAATTCCCAGTCAGACAATGGCACTGTATACCAGTAGTAAAAATTGTGGGTGCACGTAACCCCAATATATTCTTTGAATTCCCAGTCAGAAACTGGCACTATATGGCAGTAGCAAGAAATGAGGGTATTTGTATTCCCAATATACTCTTTGAATTCCCAGTCAGACAATGGCACTGTATACCAGTAGTAAAAATTGTGGGTGCACGTAACCCCAATATATTCTTTGAATTACCAGTCAGAAACTGGCACTATATGGCAGTAGCAAGAAATGAGGGTATTTATAACCCCAATATATTCTTTGAATTCCCAGTCAGACAATGGCACTGTATACCAGTAGTAAAAATTGTGGGTGCACGTAACCCCAATATATTCTTTGAATTCCCAGTCAGAAACTGGCACTATATGGCAGTAGCAAGAAATGAGGGTATTTGTATTCCCAATATACTCTTTGAATTCCCAGTCAGACAATGGCACTGTATACCAGTAGTAAAAATTGTGGGTGCACGTAACCCCAATATATTCTTTGAATTACCAGTCAGAAACTGGCACTATATGGCAGTAGCAAGAAATGAGGGTATTTATAACCCCAATATATTCTTTGAATTCCCAGTCAGACAATGGCACTGTATACCAGTAGTAAAAATTGTGGGTGCACGTAACCCCAATATATTCTTTGAATTCCCAGTCAGAAACTGGCACTATATGGCAGTAGCAAGAAATGAGGGTATTTGTATTCCCAATATATTCTTTGAATTCCCAGTCAGACAATGGCACTGTATACCAGTAGTAAAAATTGTGGGTGCACGTAACCCCAATATATTCTTTGAATTACCAGTCAGAAACTGGCACTATATGGCAGTAGCAAGAAATGAGGGTATTTGTATTCCCAATATATTCTTTGAATTCCCAGTCAGACAATGGCACTGTATACCAGTAGTAAAAATTGTGGGTGTATATAGCCCCAATTCTATTGCTAGGGGACTTGCAGGGTATTTCTGGGGTGAAGGTGGGGGGGCACACCGTTGGAACGGGTATCGGGGTATATATCGGGTATACGGGAATACACTGACAGTGTATTCCATTCAGGATCCTGGGAAAGCTGGGTTGCGGCGATTGAGCCCGTCAGTGCCACGTTACACTGACAAGCTTCTCCCTGGAATTTAGCTCTTACAAGAGCTGTTGGTTGTCTTCTCCTTCCTATCCTAGCCTGTCCCTGCCTACCCAGAATCTAAGCCCTAGCTAGCTGGACGGAAACCTCCGTCCTCGGTGAATTGCAAGCTCAGAATGACGCGAACCTGGGCGGCGCTGTTCTTTTAAATTAGAGGTCACATGTTTTCGGCAGCCAATGGGTTTTGCCTACTTTTTTCAACGTCACCGGTGTCGTAGTTCCTGTCCCACCTACCCTGCGCTGTTATTGGAGCAAAAAAGGCGCCAGGGAAGGTGGGAGGGGAATCGAGTAATGGCGCACTTTACCACGCGGTGTTCGATTCGATTCGAACATGCCGAACAGCCTAATATCCGATCGAACATGAGTTCGATAGAACACTGTTCGCTCATCTCTAATCAGGATGGATGACCAAAAAATTACATAACCTGCTAAAAAGGAAAAAGGAAACATACAAAAAGTGGAAGAGGGGAACTATACCTAAGGAAGAGTACACAGCAGTCTGCAGACTCTGCAAGACAAGCATCAAAGGAGCTAAGGCTGAACACGAATTGAAGCTTGCAAAAGAGGCAAAGAGTAAGGTAAAAGGATTTTGGGGATATGTTAAAAGCAAAAGAAAAGTGAAGGAGACCATTGGAGTCCTGAAGAATGACAAATGAGAATCAGTTAACATGGTGGAACAGCAGGTGGAGCTACTAAATTCATATTTTGTATCCGTCTTCTCCCAAGAAACTAATGGAAATATCGACATTAATGGTGATGGAGATGAGGGGAAGGAGGACTCCAAGCTGACTATAAGCAAAGGTCTGGTAAGAGAGCACTTAGCCAAGTTACAGGAAACCAAGTCCCCAGGACCAGATGATTTACACCTTAGAGTCCTGAAAGAGATAGCAGAGGAAATAACAGAACCCCTTGCTATAATCTTCGGTAAGTCATGGGAAACAGGAGTGGTCCCTTTAGATTGGAAAAGGGCAAATGTTGTCCCCATCCACAAAAAGGGGAAAAGGGACGATCCAGGAAATTACAGGCCGGTAAGTCTGACCTCGATAGCAGGAAAAATCTTTGAGCAAATTGTCAAGGAACATTTACTTCGGTACCTGGATGGGAAGGCATTAATTAACCAGAGCCAGCACGGCTTTATGACCAATAAATCTTGTCAATCTAACCTGATTTCCTTCTACAACAAAATCACTGAATGGTTGGACCAAGGGAATGCCGTGGACATAGTATATCTTGACTTCAGTAAGGCATTTGATAAAGTATCACATAACCTTCTTATTGAAAAAATGATTAAGTATGGCTTTGACAAAAAATCAGTTAGGTGGATTCACAACTGGCTTAATGATCGGGCACAACGAGTAATACTAAATGGCTACACATCGAACTGGAAGAAAGTCAAAAGCGGGGTGCTGCAGGGCTCTGTTCTGGGCCCAGTACTTTTTAATATCTTTATAAATGATCTGGACGATGGAATTATTGGGGAACTCATAAAATTTGCAGATGATACGAAGATAGGAGGAATAGCCAACACTAGAGAGGAGAGAGAGTGTATTCAAAAGGACTTAGACACACTGGAACAATGGACTGAGGCGAACAAAATGGTATTTAACAGGGACAAATGCAAAGTTCTACATCTGGGTAACAGAAATGTAAAAAACATATATAGTATGGGAGGAATAGAACTAAGTGATAGCATAGGGGAAAAGGACTTGGGCATAATAGTAGATCACAAATTCAACATGAGCCAACAGTGCGGTGCTGCTGCAAAAAAGGCTAATAAAATTCTGGGATGTATTAAGACAAGCATTGAATCTAGATCAAGAGAGGTCATTATTCCGCTGTACTCTTCCCTGGTCAGATCACACCTGGAATACTGTGTACAGTTCTGGGCGCCTGAATTCAAGAAAGACATCGATATATTGGAGCAAGTCCAGAGAAGAGCAACCAAAATGGTGGAAGGTCTGCAAACCATGTCCTATGAGGAGCGGCTAAAAGAACTGGGATTGTTTAGTTTGCAGAAGAGAAGGCTGAGGGGAGATTTAATAGCAGTCTACAAATATCTGAAAGGTAGTCACAGTGCAGAGGGATCTACCCTATTCTCATTAGCACAAGGAAGTATAAGAAGAAATGGGATGAAACTAAAGGGAAAGAGATACAGATTAGACATTAGGAAAAACTTTCTGACAGTGAGGGTAGTGAGAGAGTGGAATAGGCTGCCACGGGAGGTGGTGGGCGCTCCATCAATGGAAATCTTCAAGCGGAATCTGGATAAACATATAGCTGGGATGATTTAGGAAAACCTGCACTCGCAGGGGGTTGGACCCGATGGCCCTTGAGGTCCCTTCCAACTCTACCATAAGAAATAAGAAAATAAATTTTATATGGGCCTCTCTTGGGCACCATTTCTTTGGCCTCCATTGGGCACCATTTCTTTGGCCTCCCTTGGGCACCATTTCTTTGGCCTCTCTTGGGCATCATTTCTTTGGCCTCTCTTGGGCACCATTTCTTTGGTCCTCACTCGGGCACCATCTCTTTGACCTCACTCAAGCACCATTTCTTTGGCCTCTCACGGGCTCCATTTATATGGTCCTCACTCGAGCACCATTTCTTTGGCCTCTCTCGAGCACCATTTCTTTGGCCTCACTTGGGCACCATTTCTTTGGCCTCTCTTGGGCACCATTTCTTTGGTCCTCACTCGGGCACCATTTCTTTGGCCTCACTCGGGCACCATCTTTTTGGTCCTCACTTGGGCACCATTTATATGGTCCTCACTCGGGCACCATTTCTTTGGCGTCTCTTAGGCACTATTTCTTTGGCCTCTCTTAGGCACCATTTATATGGTAAAATTTTTAACAGATAACCAAACAGTTACAAAAAAAATTACAACATTGTGAAAGTTTAAACAGAAACAAATGAGAAATTGCCATGTCTCCATGTTAAATCTAACCAATAAAGTCCTAGTAAACTGTCACTTACCTCTTGTCACTTGGTTCATCACATACCTGTAGGAGAACAACCTGAGGTGTCGCTTTAAGCTCCTGTCCCCAATGCAACATCTACCTTGGGCCATATAACATTTTCTGGGACCTTCTCAAGGTTAATACGTGATGGGATATCAGTTATCAGTATTGGACCATATTCATAGTTTGGTCGTCTTTACACTTTTTTCCCTTTGGATCACTCAATAGACCTGCAGAGGTGAATATTTGGCCAGATATCATATGTCACATATCAGTATTGGACCATATTCATACTTGGTTATGTTTTGGTGCTGTTTTTCCCCCTTTTTCGGGTTTGTGTACACCAATGTAAATATGTGTATATGTTTATTGATATTTCTATGATTTGGGATATATACAGCAATGACACCCCCATGCCCTCATATACAGTTATATACCTCCTCCAGGATTCAGTATGTTCTGGCTTCATCTCATCTGCGTCCTCTGGGGCCGTATTAATGGGCACATTACCATGTGAGGGACATATTATGGGGGTATTAACCTGTGCTGCGAAGGGGACATTAAACTGTGAGGGCTACTTTGAGAAGAGCATTATACTTTAGGGTCTACACCATACTATGTGGAGACCACAAGGGGGCAGAGCCACAAACGGGACATTGTGTTGTATGGGGACTTAAAGGGACATGTATGGAAATGGGTAGAGCCAGAGCACACATGGCTGGAGGCAGGCCTTACCTAAATACACCAACAACAACCCTAATATACACTGATATATAGGTCCTTCTATAGAGTAACAATTCACATATGCAATGACATGTCCTCATATACATGACAACTAGGGACATATCTATAGAGAGGTTGCAACCTTATACAGACCCTTAAACCAGCAGGGGGCCCAGACGGGAACAAACAAATCTTTGCAAATATACATGAGCATTGAGCCAGTACACATCTTACATTGGGGCCCAGGAGCTTATAGTTACAATTAATATTCACATATAGTCATGACTCTATGAAGCCATATACAATGTCAGACACATGTCACCATATACACAATGACATATACATGCCACTAAATACAGCGATATCCACATGTCCTTGTGTATAGTTAGAGGCACATACCCCCATACATATACGGACAGACATATCCCTCCATATACAGTGTCAAAGACATCCCCCAATACACAGAACAAACACATGCCCTATATAGAGTAATAAACACATGCTCCTGTATGTACTGATATCCATATATCACCATGTATAGTGAGAGACACTTGTATCCATATACAGTTAGGGCCAGAAATATTTGGACAGTGACACAATTTCGCGAGTTGGGCTCTGCATGCCACCACATTGGTTTTGAAATGAAACCTCTACAACAGAATTCAAGTGCAGATTGTAACGTTTAATTTGAAGGGTTGAACAAAAATATCTGATAGAAAATGTAGGAATTGTACACATTTCTTTACAAACACTCCACATTTTAGGAGCTCAAAAGTAATTGGACAAATAAACATAACCCAAACAAAATATTTTTTTTTTCAATATTTTGTTGCGAATCCTTTGGAGGCAATCACTGCCTTAAGTCTGGAACCCATGGACATCACCAAACGCTGGGTTTCCTCCTTCTTAATGCTTTGCCAGGCCTTTACAGCCGCAGCCTTCAGGTCTTGCTTGTTTGTGGGTCTTTCCGCCTTAAGTCTGGATTTGAGCAAGTGAAATGCATGCTCAATTGGGTTAAGATCTGGTGATTGACTTGGCCATTGCAGAATGTTCCACTTTTTTGCACTCATGAACTCCTGGGTAGCTTTGGCTGTATGCTTGGGGTCATTGTCCATCTGTACTATGAAGCGCCGCCCGATCAACTTGGCAGCATTTGGCTGAAAGTGTATCCCGGTACACTTCAGAATTCATCCGGCTACTCTTGTCTGCTGTTATGTCATCAATAAACACAAGTGACCCAGTGCCATTGAAAGCCATGCATGCCCATGCCATCACGTTGCCTCCACCATGTTTTACAGAGGATGTGGTGTGCCTTGGATCATGTGCCGTTCCCTTTCTTCTCCAAACTTTTTTCTTCCCATCATTCTGGTACAGGTTGATCTTTGTCTCATCTGTCCATAGAATACTTTTCCAGAACTGAGCTGGCTTCTTGAGGTGTTTTCAGCAAATTTAACTCTGGCCTGTCTATTTTTGGAATTGATGAATGGTTTGCATCTAGATGTGAACCCTTTGTATTTACTTTCATGGAGTCTTCTCTTTACTGTTGACTTAGAGACAGATACACCTACTTCACTGAGAGTGTTCTGGACTTCAGTTGATGTTGTGAACGGGTTCTTCTTGACCAAAGAAAGTATGCGGCGATCATCCACCACTGTTGTCATCCGTGGACGCCCAGGCCTTTTTGAGTTCCCAAGCTCACCAGTCAATTCCTTTTTTCTTAGAATGTACCCGACTGTTGATTTTGCTACTCCAAGCATGTCTGCTATCTCTCTGATGGATTTTTTCTTTTTTTTCAGCCTCAGGATGTTCTGCTTCACCTCAATTGAGAGTTCCTTTGACCGCATGTTGTCTGGTCACAGCAACAGCTTCCAAATGCAAAACCACACACCTGGAATCAACCCCAGACCTTTTAACTACTTCATTGATTACAGGTTTACGAGGGAGACGCCTTCAGAGTTAATTGCAGCCCTTAGAGTCCATTGTCCAATTACTTTTGGTCCCTTGAAAAAGAGGAGGCTATGCATTACAGAGCTATGATTCCTAAACCCTTTCTCCGATTTGGATGTGGAAACTCTCATATTGCAGCTGGGAGTGTGCACTTTCAGCCCATATTATATATATAATTGTATTTCTGAACATGTTTTAGTAAACAGCTAAAATAACAAAACTTGTGTCACTGTCCAAATATTTCTGGCCCTAACTGTATATAATGACAGGCATATACCCCCATATACAGTGTCAGGCGCATGTCCCAAGATAGACATATGCCGTACTGTATAGTAACAAAGACGAACCCTATATACAATGTCAGATATATACCCCCATATATAGTAATATGCCCATAGCATGATATACAGTGAGAGACATATATACCCATATATAGAATGACAGGCTTATACCCTCATATACAGTGTCAGACCCTAATATACAGTAATAAACATATGTCCTATGTACAGTGACAGATGAATGCTCTCATATATAGTGATAACTACATACCTCATGTATCCATATATATATATAGTGTCAGACCCCCATACAGTGCCCTTCCCCCTCCGCCTCACTGACCGACCCTCCACCTCTGAGGACCACTAATGTCCCGAGGACGGTCTCTCTCCCCAGAAATTAGTAAACTAACTGTGTGTTTTGGAAACCTCTTCCCCTGAGAACACACCACCTGCCCGCACCCCACTGTCATTACTACAGGGGCAGAAGTCATTAGACTGCCCCCAATATAATCAATGGCCCTGGGTAACCCCATGGGGACGGGTGCAGCTCTACCCCCGCTCTCACCTGTCTTACAGCCATCCTTCCGCTCCTCCTAAATCCTTCAGTAACTGCGACGTCCTTCCGTCAGGGCTCGGCTGTTCCTCTACAGACTTCTCCCTCCTCCTAATTCACAAGCAGGACACCTTAGTACTGGAGATCTGGATGTGGCTGCTTGATCTTATGGACTGAAAATGGCCGCCTTACTGGTCCTGGTTTCCATGGAATCACTATGAGTCATGGAGTCATGGAACTGTGAAGCTGTGATCTCAGCGTGTGAGCGGTCCCCAAGTCCTGATGTCTGCAGGAATGGAGGGATAACAAGTCCTTATTATTTCCATCTACCCCGTGGACACGGCCTGGTATCTTCTTATCAAATCACCGGACGTCTGCTTTACTGTCTAACTGCAGGGAAACACTGAAATGTCAACTACTGCCCCCTATATGTCACCTACTGCCCCCTATATGTCACCTACTGCCCCCTATATGTCACCTACCAGAATGGCGCCGTTATGGAGACCCAACGATATCCTGTACTAGGCCACAGCCATACTGACCATGACAAGAGAGCCTGAGCCGCCCAACAGATTGTATAGGAAATATCCCAATTGTCAGTGATGGTGTTCCCGGGGGTGTAATATGGTGTCATAGCAGACAGGAGGAGGGCCAAACTCCACAAATCTGTCAAACTGACATTAACCTTTTCACTGCCAAGGGTCTCTGGAAATTTTGCACCTCCAGTAGCCAGAGCAATTTTCACAGTTTTGAGATGGACAAATCAAATGTAAATTGCAACATTAAAAAAGCATCCAACCCCCCACCCCCCATACCTATATATTTTCTTAAAGTAGACACCTGCAGCATTGTCAGAATGCCACTTGGTACTGTATACGAACAGGCACCTTCATGCAATTTTGATTTAAAGTGAATGTTTTATGAAAAAATGCAAATAAATGTATATTAGATGTTAAAAGATGAAACCAAACAAAAAATGAAATGCACCAAACCTCCTAAAAATAAGAGTTCAACATGTGCAGAGTTCATACATATCACTATAGCCTGCACCCGCATGCACGTGTCTTCAGAAAATCGCTAGAACTGGAAGGAACAAAAATCTGCTTTGAAGCTGGAAATGTTAAAAAAGTATCATCCTATAAAATGTAGGGATTACACACCATGAAAAGCAAGTGAACCCCTAAACCCTATATATTTTTTGAAAGTAGACAACCTGAAGATTACAAATGTCTTAATGGGTCATCGATAGCCACATCCACCTTCATGCAACTTTGCGACCAACACAAATAATTTTTTGAAAAAATGCGCTAAAACACATATTTGCACCTAAAACTCGTGTTCAATCTCACATTCATATACAAAATACATTTAAAATAATAACTTATGGTGTATACAATGTGTATATATACTATATATACCGCAAACATCAACTACAACAAGACCTCGGACTCCCAAAAACACGAATACAGAAGACAAGCAGGATTTTGCTGTTATTCACTAATATGTTATAAAGCTATACTGCACCTACCAAACTGTGACTGTGATACCAAAATCTAACTTTTGTCAGAGTACACAGCATACCGTATATAAAAACACAATTTAATACTTCATATATACAATCACCTTCATTCAACTTTGCGGCAAACAGAGATTGCTAGCAAAAATTGCGCAAAAATTCAAATTTGCCACTAAAATGCGGCTCAAGTAATCCCTTTCTGCAAACATAATTCCTTATCTGTGCTGGATTTCCTTGGACTATTCCTCCTTTGTTTCTATGGTATTTTTGTTTATACATCTCTAACAACATGTGGATGTGAATTGTACCTCTCCACTGCCATCTACTGTCCTATTTAGGCAATTTCACCTTTACACTCTACATTTTACTGTGGGGTCATGTACTAATTCACTACTATATTAGATAGAGCCACTTCCTGATTCCCATATCTACTGGCTTTACCTATACTTGGCCGTTCCATCCAGTGTTGTTATAGACTTTCTATATAGTTTCTATCCTCTACTGTTTGCCTCATTTCTTTACATTGTTATACCTTTGGTCCATAGAGACAATTATATGGAGGTATATACTCTATTGTAATCTTAGGAAGCGATCTCTCTGCAAGCCCGGACTTCTCCCCTCCCCCTCCTCTTCAGAGTGAGTCATCAATCGGCCCGTGTGGGGACAGAGAAGTCTGCTGCTGCTTCACAAATGTGAGTATATTTTTTTCTTTTTTTTGGTAAAATGTAATATTTAATATGTATATGTGTACATTTGTTTAACCCTTAAGTCCTATCATGGTGTCTATCATACACCACTACCATACACATATCATTATGATAGACACCATGATAGTACTTAAGGGTTAAAGCATGTGTCTTGTATACTGTGTGAGGACGGTATGTTTGTATACAGGTATGTGTGTGTATATACAGTATACACTCACCGGCCACTTTATTAGGTACACCTGTCCAACTGCTCGTTAACACTTAATTTCTAATCAGCCAATCACATGGCGGCAACTCAGTGCATTTAGGCATATAGACATGGTCAAGACAATCTCCTGCAGTTCAAACCGAGCATCAGTATGGGGAAGAAAGGTGATTTGAGTGCCTTTGAACGTGGCATGGTTGTTGGTGCCAGAGGGGCTGGTCTGAGTATTTCAGAAACTGCTGATCTACTGGGATTTTCACGCACAACCATCTCTAGGGTTTACAGAGAATGGTCCGAAAAAGAAAAAACATCCAGTGAGCTGCAGTTCTGTGGGCGGAAATGCGTTGTTGATGCCAGAGGTTAGAGGAGAATGGCCAGACTGGTTCGAGCTGATAGAAAGGCAACAGTGACTCAAATAGCCACCCGTTACAACCAAGGTAGCCAGAAGAGCATCTCTGAACGCACAGTACGTCGAACTTTGAGGCAGATGGGCTACAGCAGCAGAAGACCACACCGGGTGCCACTCCTTTCAGCTAAGAACAGGAAACTGAGGCTACAATTTGCACAAGCTCATCGAAATTGGACAATTGAAGATTGGAAAAACGTTGCCTGGTCTGATGAGTCTCGATTTCTGCTGCGACATTCGGATGGTAGGGTCAGAATTTGGCGTCAACAACATGAAAGCATGGATCCATCCTGCCTTGTATCAACGGTTCAGGCTGGTGGTGGTGTCATGGTGTGGGGAATATTTTCTTGGCACTCTTTGGGCCCCTTGGTACCAATTGAGCATCGTTGCAACGCCAAAGCCTACCTGAGTATTGTTGCTGACCATGTCCATCCCTTTATGACCACAATGCACCCAACATCTGATGGCTACTTTCAGCAGGATAATGCGCCATGTCATAAAGCTGGAATCATCTCAGACTGGTTTCTTGAACATGACAATGAGTTCACTGTACTCCAATGGCCTCCACAGTCACCAGATCTCAATCCAATAGAGCATCTTTGGGATGTGGTGGAACGGGAGATTCGCATCATGGATGTGCAGCCGACAAATCTGCGGCAACTGTGTGATGCCATCATGTCAATATGGACCAAAATCTCTGAGGAATGCTTCCAGCACCTAGTTGAATCTATGCCACGAAGAATTGAGGCAGTTCTGAAGGCAAAAGGGGGTCCAACCCGTTACTAGCATGGTGTACCTAATAAAGTGGCCGGTGAGTGTATATTTATATATATGTGTGTGTGTGTGTGTGAGTATATATGAATGTATGTGTATGAGTGTGTAGGTAACTGTTGCAGTTTTTGGAGATCGCAGCACTTATACCTACGGAAACACCTACAGTGTCCCTATAGGTATAATGGAAGCAGAAAGTCCTCAGGAAACCTCTGTGGAGATTCTGCAAAAAGCGCTGCAGGAAAACTGATATGTTGCCGCCGGGGTTTTTCCTGCAGCGCTTTTTGGCTGTGGGACACTGTGTTAGGTCTTATCCTTATAGTGTGATGTACAATATAGAGATGTTAAAGAGGAGCTTTCACCTCCTGGGGCACATGCGGTTTTATATACCGCTAGAAAGCCGACAGTGAGCTGAATTCAGTGCAGCTTTCCTGTTCTGTGCCCCCGGTGAGGAGCGATCGGTCCCGGTACCGTAGCTCTTCACTGTCAGAAAGGCGTGTCTTACAGTCAGTCAGGAACGTCCTTCTTCCCAGCAGCGCCTATTGTGCTGTACTATGAGATCGGGGAGGAACGCCCCCTCCCCTCCTGATAATGCTCGTCCATAGACGTGTACTGGGGGGAGGTAGCGTTCCTCACCGCTCAGCGTCATCACTAGGCGGTAAGCAAAGCCCCCTGACACAGTACAGCGCAATAGACGCTACTGTGAGGAAGGGCGTTACTGATTGACTGTCCCATCTGACAGTGAAGAGCTATGGTACCGGCACCGATAGCTCTTCACCCGGGGCACAGAACGGGAAAGCTGCACTGAATTCAGCACACTGTCGGCTTTCTAGCGGTGTATTAAACAGCATGTGCCCCAAATGGTGAAAGGTCCTCTTTAAGGATTAGGCGCAACAGTGAGACGCAGTGTTTTTCATTGAGCTTTTGTCCCCAGCGCCCCGTTATCCTCCTGCCTGTGTCTGTTCAGTCTCATGGCCTTATTTCTGGAAATCCTTTATCTCATTGGTTTCAGTGGTCCCATGAGGTGCAGGACTCCCAGCATGGAGGCGCCAGCACGAGACTAAATGGAGACTGGCGGCGGACAATGGAGCAATGGGGACAGGTGAAGGCGCTTTTTATTAATTTTTTATTTTACACCTCCCACCAGGCACATGGGTCGATCCAATTCCTGGACAAATCTTTAAAGGATTGATCCATCTTTATAATATTGATGGTCTGTCCTTAGGTTAGGCCGTCAATATTACATCTGTGATGATACAACAGCCAGGACCTCTACAGATCAGCTCTTCCAGGACAGTGTGGCTACAGGTAATGGTAACATTTCTAGGAGCCATGCTGATCACTTTCCATACAGAGTGTAGCAGTAGGTTTAGGTAGTGCGTTGTTGCACATTGTATGGCAGGTGAGCAGCATGGCTCCCGACATGTTATTACCATTTGCTGCCCTGTTTCGGTATCGCTGGTCTGCAGGGTCCTGGTGGTGGGCCCCTAGAAACAATTCCACTGGTGGGCCCTAGACACCCCAGTCCGACCCTGCGGAAGAGGACGCGGGGACCCTGCGCCGGGAGAAGACTTCAAGCAGAATCCAGCCCGACCGTCACTTGTGGACTTGGTAAGTATGATTTTATTGAATGTTGCCTACCCCTGAAACGAGCATTTCCCCCCATAGACTATAATGGGGTTCGAAATCCGTTCGAATAGCCGAACAGTGTGCGGCTGTTCGAATCGGATTTCGAACCTCCGACACTTTAGTGTTCGCTCATCTCTAGTCATAATATGTATGAGCAATTCTAGGGAAATCCTGGTCACAATGTCACATTCTTCTGTATTAGAAATGACTTCCAGTGGGTGTAAATTTCACAATACCCTGTTTCCCCAAAAATAAGTCATCCCCCGAAAGTAAGACATAGCAGAGGTTTTGTTTAATTGCCTAATATAAGGCACCCCCCGAAAGTAAGACACTCCCCAATAATAATAATTTTTCTGCGCAAAGATTATGTGAAGAAAAACATTGCAGCTGGCCGAACACTGTGCACGATGTTCCGTGTGCACAGGTATGCTGGCTGCTGACACCGCTGCGATATGTCGTATCCACTGTTCCTTTGGCTGTAGGATGAGCTAGGAGATGCCCTCTGTGCATACACTAAGCATCATATGTGGCAGGGAGTCCACTCTCCCAGCTCATCCCACAGCAGCAGGAACAGTGGATACAATGTACGGTATCACAGCAGCAGCCGACTTTCCTGTGCACACGGAGCACCGCACACAGCATTCAGCCAGCTGCAATGGTTTTTTTTCATACAACCTTTGTGCAGCAAGCACATCTCAGTGTAGCGCAGTGGTGGCAGCAGCACACAAAAATAAAATAAGACATCCCCTGAAAATAAGACATAGCACATATTTAGGACCAAAATTTAATATAAGACACTGTCTTATTTTCGGGGAAACACGGTAGGCCTGCCGTGTGAGTTTTGGATTCAGATTTTCCCTTTCATTCACTTTGTGGCACAATCTTCTGGTTACACTAGCGATACGTTTGGCGTCTGTGCTTGATGCGTGCGCTGAACATACACATTATGGAGTAGGAGACTCATTTGCAGTGTTTTTCTGAAATTAGTGGATGGATGAGTCGCACATGCCCGGCTTCTTCACCTATTGCTTCTTGTTTACAAACAATGGACACCCGGTGACCCCATTGTAGTCAATGAGGTCCATCATGCTCTGTATGTGAATGGTATTTTACGGATCTACTTGTCCGTTATTCTGGTCCTCTGACAGATCAAAACTGTGGACAACCTGGTGCAGATGTGGACATAGGGGGCGCTCACACTACCATTGGATGTCTGTGCTGATATTGTCTGATATGTCACACTGATGTTAACCCTTAGAGAACCAAGCCTCGTTGATGCCCCATTGCTCAGGCCAAATGTAGCACTTTGGTACGCACTGCTTTACATTGCAATATCTTTAATGGATTTGTATATCTCAACTATTAAAATAAGTACTACCCTGTTTCCCCGAAAATAAGACGGTGTCTTATATTAATTTTTGCTCTTAAAGATGCGCCATGTCTTATTTTCAGGGGGTGTCTTATTTTTTTCAAAGAAGAATTCACATACATTGCTAAATATAAAAATTAACATTTATTAAATACTGTACAGTATAAAAATATTTTTATAGATTTGTAGAGCAGGCGATTTTGGACACAGGGATACCTAACATGTACGGTATGTGTTTCACAGTATTTACATACTTTTATATGTGTTCTAGGGAAATGGGTTGATTTGAATTTTTAATACTTTTATTTATTTTTTATATATATATATATATATATATATATATATATATATATATATTAATTATTAACCCCCTGTAATACATTACAGAAAGGCAACCTGCCTTCAAAAGAAATGACGATTTTTTGCAATGCAATTGCAAAGGTCTGATCACTAATGCAATGCATTGCATTAGTGATCAGACCTTTGCAATTGCATTGCATTGCAAAAAAATCATCATCTCTTTTGCAGGCTGCATAGAGCAGCCTGCAAAAGAAAAGCACTGCAGACAGGCCGGGGAGCCTTTACAAGGCTCCCAGCTGTCATGCCAACGTGACATCGGCCCTGGAGCATGCTCCAGGTGCTGGCGATCACCGGCGCCAGAAGGGTTAATGCCCTGGTGTCAGCAGACATCCAGCGCTAATACCTCCGGTCGGTGCCCACACACGCTCCCATAGAAATGAATGGAAGCCCCCATGGCACGTTGATTAACCCCCCGCTTGCCGGCTACTTCCATTCATTTCTATTCACTACGTCTTACTTTCGGGGGAGCGCCTTATATTAGGCAAGGCAGCAAAATGTCTGCCATGCCTTACTTTCGGGGTACGTCCTATTTTCGGGGAAAATTTAGCTTTTTTTACCTAAAACAAAATAGTTTTTATATATAGTATTGCATATAAATAGAGATGAGTGAACACTGTTCGATCGAATAGCTATTCAATCGAATATCAGGCCGTTCGACGTATTCGATTCCAATCGAATACCACAAGGCAAACGCACTAAAAATTTGTATCCCCTCCCACCTTCCCTGACGCTTTTTTTGCACCAATAACTGTGCAGGGGAGGTGGGACAGGAACTACGACAACGGAGGCATCGAAAAAAAATCGGAAAAAGTAATTGGCTGGCTAAATCAGGAGACCTCCAATTTATACGAATGGTGGATTTAACATTCGGTTAATATGAGACTGTGAACTATGTGACTGTGAGAGAGGGACAGATGTACAGGCAGGGTTAGCTAGGGATTACCTTTATTTAGGGGGGAATGTCACTCACCCAGCTCTGGGGCTCTATCTGGTCGGGATCCCTGTCAGCTTGCGATATGCGGGAGCTTGCGTTGATTGGCCGAATGCGATACAGAGTACAGCATTCGGTGAATCAACACTGGTTCTGCCGGAGGCTTGTCTTTGAGGAGGCGGAGTCTAAGATCGGACCAGAATGGAGACTGCTGTGGATCGATCTTAGACTCCGCCTCCTCCGGCAGAACCAGGGTTGATTGGCCGAATGTTGTATTCTGATACCAACGCTGGTCAATGCATTCCTATGGGAAAAAGTCAGCTCCCACAAATCGCAAGCTGACAGGGATCCCGACGTAATACAGTGACTTGGGCATGTTAGATGCCCCCAGGCATGCTTCCCCTGCTGTCCCTGTTGCATTCCAGGGTGTTGGCATCATTTCCTGGGGTGTCATAGTGGAATTGGTGACTCTCCTGAGTCAAAGATTGGGATCCCCTGAAACGAACATTTTTCCCCATAGACTTTAATGGGATTTGATATTCATTCGAATAGTCGAATATTGAGGGGCTATTCGAAACGAATGGTGGTAGGATTGCCTCTAATGTGTACAGAAAACCTACGGCAACAAATAGTTTTCTGCGATGGGGGAGTTGGCATCTGGCTCCTTTAGAGAGGACCTTTCATCAGATTGGGCACAGGCAGTTCTATATACTGCTGGAAAGCTGACAGTACATGAATTCAGCTTTCCCGATCTGTGCACTGCACAGTGTGAGCGGGGAGGAACGCCCCCTCCCCTCCTGATAATACTCGTCTATGGATGGGTGTTCCTCCCCGCTCCACAGTACAGCGCGATAGGCGCTGCTGGGCAGAAGGACGTCCCTGGCTAAGTGTCAGAAATGCCCTTCTGACTGTAAAGCGCTACGGTACCGGGACCGATAGCGCTTTACCCGGGGCACAGATCGGGAAAGCCGATAGTGCACTGAACTCAGCGCACTGTGAGCTTTCCAGCAATATATAGAACTGCCTGTGCCCAATCTGATGAAAGGTCCTCTTTAAGGCGGGATATCCCTGTTGGACAGTTTCTCCGGATATGTGATGTCTGTGTTAATCCTGGGCAGGAATGTGTATTGTCCAGGTTTAACACAGACATCACGTGTTCACAAACAGAGGGTGTGTGAATAAGCCCTTATGTTGTAGTAACTTGCTACATCCTGAATGTATGATTGATGCAGGTCCCACTTTTTAGGCCTGGTTCACATTTGCGTTCTGTATTCCGTTCAGGGGGCACCCGAATGGAATATTGAACGCATTGACAAGCGGAGAGCTTAAAAAAGCACATGGACCCCATAGACTACAATGGGGTCCGTGTGTTTTTCGTGCGGTGTTCAAACAGAACATGCGGAGAGAAAAGTACTTCATGACCTACTTTCTTCGCCGCATGACTAATGCGGACATCGCACGGAAAACATATGGACCTCATTATAATCTATTGGGGTCCATGTGCTTTCATTGTTTACCGCTTGTCAATGCGTTTGGTATTCCGTTCTGGGGTCCCCAAGCGGACTCCCTGAACGCAATGCCAAACACAGACGTGAACCAGGCCTTATCTCTGCACCTATTTTCTGTTTTGTGCTCTACGCGACTAAACCGTTTTTTTTTCAAAGGGATTCTACCATTAAAACCCTTTTTTTTTGTGGATAAGACGTCGGAATAGCCTTTAGAAAGGCTATTCGTCTCTTACCTATAGTTGTGATCTCCGCTCCGCTGTTCCTTAGAAATACCGGATTTTTAATGGTATGCAAATTAGTTCTCTTGCAGCGATGGGGGCGGGCCCCAGTGCTGGAAATGCGAGGGGGGCGTCCCCACTGCTGCTCGAGAACAGGCTCCAGCGACGCTTCTATCTTCGGCTGGATCCTCCCCTTCTTTTGTCGTCTTCCTTCGGCGTCACCTCCGACACCTGCGCAGTTGGCTCTGCCAGTGAGACACTAGTAGTGCCGACTGCGCATGCCGGCCGGCGGCCATAGTTCCAAGGGCGCAATTGTGCACATGCGCAGTCGGCACTACTAATGTCTCACTGGCAGAGCCAACCGCGCAGGCGTCGGAGATGACGCCGAAGAATAGCCTTTCTAAAGGCTATTCCGACGTCTTATCCACAAAAATAAGGGTTTTAATGGTAGAATCCCTTTAAACTGGACACAAAGTCCTGCATTTCCGACTTTGTGTCCAGTTAAAAAAAAAAAACGGTTTCGCCGCGGAGAGCACAAAGCGCTCATTGGCGCTCATGGCCAGACACTTCAAACCCATTAATTTGAAAGGGTTTGAAAAATGCCTGCAGGTTTCCATCTCCTTCCCAGTTTTGGGCAGGAAACGGAAACCTGAAAGCGGATACCCCAGGCGCAGATGTGAACGAGCCCTTACATGTTGCACATTTGTATCAGTGGTGTAAGGCTATGTTCACACTACCATTGTAAATTTTCGTTGCTGTCATCCAACATAGGAGAGCACCAGACATTACCTGTAGCAGAGTAATGGAGATTGATGAAGCCCCCTCCATCTGTGTCCTTTCCCATTGACATTAACAGCATGGAGGACACTCTCTTCTGTCATGTTTGTTTACTTGAGAAGACTGCATGTGTGACTTTTTCCCCACCACCTCCTGTAATCTTATCTGTCTGCTTGTCTTCTGTATTCCTCTCAAGTATCTGTGACTGTGGAGTCTGGATTGAGACAAGTTTTAGGTGGGCTCAGTCTAAAGGTTACCAACTCTGACCCCAACTTTAAAATAAGGGATTATTTTTAATGATATTATAGAATTATTAATATTATGTCTTTAATTCGGGGTATCCCATTAGCTTTATTTGCCACCTCTAACTCACTGAGGCTCTATGGACATGACCGTGTGCATTATCAGTGTACTAGCCATGTACGGACCCATTTGTCTTGTTGCCCCCATACATGTACCTGTGTATTATCATGGGTCCGTGTATGCAGCAGCGAGTCTGAGGCAAAACCCTATACCTGGCCATTTTCTGGCCTGGACTCACTAGATCAGTGATGGCGAACCTTTTAGAGACTAAGTGCCCAAACTGCAACCCAAAAGTCACTAAATTATCACAAAGTGCCAACACAGCAATTTAACCTTAATACTGTGCGGATCCACAAATGCAGACAGTTAAGGTCCCACACAATACGGGTGTGTGAATGGGGCTTTACAGAACTTTAAATGCTACAAACAACTTAGTACTGAAAGGTAGAGGTCTCTGAATTTGATACTTTTGAACAATTAATGTTCACGATTTACATTGCGCAGCATTTGTTTTATACTGACCGTGTTATTGCAGCCTGTACTATTATCACGTCTGCTATACAACAGATACTGTGTGATATAAATAGTGAGGGGACCCCAGGTAGTAGAATCTGCTGCAACATGGTTCCCACACAGTATAATCTGTTCCACAGATGGGTGTCCACAGAGAGGGCTCTGAGTGCCAACTCTGGCACACGTGCCATAGGTTTGCCATCATGGCACTAGATGAAGTGAATGGCTCAGTGGAGGCACATGAATGTCATCCGTGTGCCCTTCGTATTGTTTTACCACAGACCAGCATCGGTCGTGTGGATGTAGCCTAAAGAGAACTTCAGTGAGGAAGTCGTGTACGTGTCCTTCATTGGCAGCAGGCGGATTCATATGACTCGCTGGGATTGGAGTCTGGGCAGGAACTCAGGAGCAGCCATGTTGCCACTGACTTGGAGTTGGCAGGTGGGCAGCTATACTAAGTGGCTGTAGCAAAAGTGCAAGTGCCTGGTAGGCATAACAGGCTATAGCAGGGAGTAGCCTCGCAGAGCCTTGGAGTGATACAATTGGACAGTGGGGAGAACTTGACTTAGTCATTGACCCTGGTCATGAAGTGCTATTTTTGGAAGGGAATAAAAGTTACCACTTACATTTATCTATTACTCGCAGGAGGACCCAGTTTTGCACGGGTATATTTCATTTTTTGTTTGCATAAGGATTATGTGTATGTCAGTATGGATATCACTGAAAAACTTGCTATCAGTTGTTACCTGGCATAAGGCTCTGCTACATCTCTGCATACACAAAGCATACCTACTTTTGCTACCTCTCTGCATAAGCACAGCATACCCTGCTCTGCTACATCTTTGCATACGCATAGCTTACATAGCTCTACTACATTTCGGCATATGCACAGCATACCCAGATCTGCTACATCTCTGCATACCCAAACTGTCCTGCTACATATCTGCATAACCACACGGTCCTACTACGGGTGTAGTGTATAAAAATTGCGCTGTTGTTATGGAAACCTGGAGTATAGCTGTGTGTGACAGTTGGCGCGCCGTGCCTATGATTGTTTCGGAATCTAGGCAGCTCGCTGGGACTCCATTTAATGAGCCTGCTGTTGGCATCGAAGATCGACCTGCTCCGATGTTTCAGCAGCTCTCAAGCTGGCCTGCCGCTGAACTTGTTCCTCGTGCCGTGCTTTTGATTGTTCTGGCATCTCAGCAGCTTGCTGGGATGCTATATAATGAGCATCTTGTTGGTGTCGATGATCTGTTTTCTCCTGTGTTTTGTCAGCTCTAAGAGCCGCTTGACGCCTAGCTTGCTCAATCCTCCAAAGTGCTCCTGCAATGTAACATAGTATATGAACATAAATTCATAACAGTCGTGAAGCCATGTTATTTACCGGGATAAAAAGTAGCCTATGTGTTACTCCAGGTTACAATCTATGTGGCAAATTTCCGTTCAGCCAGTTTTGCATGGTTCTAAACATTCACGTTTATAATATTAGTATATATATATATATATATATATATATATATATATATATATATATATATTAGTAGTACTGTATGTAACCAGGAATACGTAATATTGTCTTCCGTACTAATTCTAGTATCTGTAATCTCATTCTCTTCCATCATCTATTGTGATAGTGTATCAAATACTTAGGACTGCACTGAAAAAGGACATTAAAATAATTCATACAATATTCTCTCCTCTTGTATTTTCAGTACTTTCAGGATGACTTTGATATGTCCTGTGTGCTACAAAGCTCAAAGAAACCTTCTCAGTCATCTGCAAAAAAGATGTGCAAAAAATTCCTCTAATTTCGAGATAAGAGGCTGAAGAGAGCCTGAAAAAATTCATTGAACAAGATAGAGTTATAGACTACGACCAAATTACCGATCTAGGAAATCCTCATAGTTTAATCCACTTTCTGGAGAATAGAGGATTGATAATCAGAAATAAACCTGCTGGGGCGGTAAGGTACGTCTCTGTGTCTTCCATGACCTTAACCTTAGATAATTGTAAACACAAAGCTCAGTTTTAGGGTTTTGTTATTTGTTTCCCAGTAAAATGTATTATTTTTTCAAGACATGGGGGGAATGTACTATCTCATCTACGCCAGAGAACGGGTGTAGATTTAGTGCACAGCTCATATTTGTGTCAAAGAGTCACCAATTTGTTCTTTCTGCGCCTCATGGGGTAAAGTGGTTGGACATCTAGGTGTGCCAAGGTGTTAGATTTACTACAACTCCCATCAGAAAACTGGCCTGCGTTACACCTGAAATCTAGACCAGTCCCTCATCATATATTTCAATTCTGGTGCATTTGACCTCCTGCAAGCACCAGAATTACAAAGAGGATGAAGTCTCTTAATAAATCTGGCACATCTCATGCCAGTGGGGAAATGGATGGAAAGGCTGCTGAAAGGCTTCAGTCTTAAAGGGGCCCTATCAGCAAAATCATGCTGCTAAAGCCCTACATATGCGTGAATAGCCTTTAAAAAAAAATATTCAGGCACTGTAAATGTTATATTAAACTCCCCCCCTCCCCCGTTTTAAAATAATACACTAAAAAAGAATGTGATCTACTTACGCATTGTGCATGCTGGGCGGGCATTCAGGGTGTGCCTTCATCTTCATCCACGCCTCTTCTTCCTCCGATGTCCTCGGGTCCCGTCTTCCTCCGGCGCTCGCGAACTGACATTGATAAAAAAAAATGGCCTGGGCACATGCGCAGTAGCCGTAGTAGGAGCCGCATGCTACTGCGCATGCACCCAGGCCATTTTTTTTTTATCAATGTCAGTTCGCGAGCGCCGGGGGAGGACGGGACCCGAGGACATCACAGGAAGAGGAGGCGTGGATGAAGAAGACGGCGGACCCTGAATGCCCGCTCAGCGTGCACGATGCGTAAGTATATCACATTCTTTTTTAGGGTATTATTTTAAAACGGGAGGGGGGGGTAGTTTAATATAACATTTACGGTGCCTGAATAGCCTTTTTAAAGGCTATTCACGCATATGTGGGGCTCTATCAGCATGATTTTGCTGATAGAGCCCCTTTAATAAATTCCCCTTAATAACTGTGAGATAACAAGGAGAAACTGTGTACACAACTACAATAATTGTCCAAAAAAAGTTATATTTCTTAGACGGAAACTGTAAGGGCAATTTGGGACAGTAAACCACCCTCAAGTCCTTATAGCCTGGGGAGTTAAATATCTCAAATCGGCCTGTTGTAAAGCCACCCATGCCCGCACTAAGAATAAATACCCATATTTTTCAGACTATAAGAAGCTTCAGACAATAAGACACGCCTAGGATTAAGAGGAGTGAAATAGATAAAGACATTTATGGTGGATATCTGCTGCTGGAGGGCCACGGCTTGTGTGAGGACAGCAGTTTTGCAGAACCTGTGTAGCTCTGCATCTGTTGCTAAACTACAGCTCACATCATTCCAACCTTTCCAAGCATGATGGAAGTTGTAGTTTTGCTACGGATGCTGGGCTATATTGACAGGTGGCCCTGCAGTTGAATAAGCTTATGTTAATGTGGGATAGACCAGTCACGTAATGGAGGCACATATGGCCATTCAGGCTTTCCTCTACTCACATGCCTGTACCGCTTGGCCCCCCCACACAGTATATGCTCCACAGTGGCCCGCCACATAGTATATGTTCTCCACAGTAACCCCCACACAGTACCATATACTCCCCATAGTGGCCCCCACACAGTATAATATACTGCACAGTAGCCCCACACACTATATAATAAGCTCCACATTAGCCCGCACACAGTATAATATGCCCAATGCTATTATACACTGGGGTCAACCCAATGTATAATAATCAAAGGCCGGGGGGGGGGGGATAATGGAAGATAACAAACGCTTACACTTACCTTTCCTCACTAAATGTCTACTAGGCATCCTTGCCCCATCCAGTTTTCTACAGCGTCCTCCTCGGTCCACTTCTTCCTGCAACTGAAGTCACATGCCTCAGCAGGGACCCCCTGGGGCACGTGGCCTCAGTCACAGGCCGGAAGAGCCCCAAAGAGGATGCTAGGGATCGTTGCAAGCCTCGAAGAAGTGAGTATAAGTGTTTGTTAATTTTTAATCACCTCCCCTGGGCAGACTATTTGTATAGCGTTTGGGGACCAGGCTTTCCCTGATTGCTATCATCGTGCTGACCTTCCCCCCTCACTACATTTGTACTATAAGACGCATCCCCATTTTCCTCCCAAATTTGGGGGAACAAAAAAGTGTCTTTTATAGTCCAAAAAATATGGTAATCTTTATACTCACCCAGTGGCTGTTCTCCCTACACCGCAGTTCATCCTTCAGTGCGCATACACCAGACCTCAGGCTTATGCACAGTCATGCTGGGTTATATATCCTCAGCTTCACTGAAGAACGGCGCGGGTGCTGGGAGCCGCAGAGATGAGTCCACTGAGACTTACCGGACTCATCTCAAGGTAAGTATAATTTAAGTAGCAAAAAATAGAAAAAAAGCGCAGGGCACTCACCAAACAATGGGTTCTTTAAAAGCAGAAGACTTTATTTCATCTTTTTAAAAACATTCATCAGTGCATAGGGATAGAGCAGATGGTATAAGAAACAGATGAAGCGACGATCGTTTCATGCAGTAAGCATTTCATCAGGCTTGCTATCACATTGCCTCCGGACCTCTGATTTATACAGGTGTACTCACCACCTTACCTTCAGGTGGTCTGTTCAAACAAAGCACTCTTTATTAACAAAACAACTGTTCATTTCAAAAAAAGGTTAAAACAATGAATTAGTTACAAAAAAACGTGAAAAAGAAAGACACAAGCTCAAGTATCTCAATCCTTCAATAGTATATATGCATTGTGAGCATTTTTAATTCAAAAACCTCCGCTAGAGTACACTTATATTCTAATAGGACCCAGTTGGATTAGTCCTGCCCTTTATTTTACGGACCTGAAAGAGAACAGTACATTATATCTCCCAATCAATCATGACACAGGCTGTTTTAACGCACAGGTGTAGACAAGGATTTAAAAAACAAACAAAACAAAAAACGCACTAGTGTAAACGAGTTTAGAGAAATACACTCATATCTACCCTATCATTTATAGACCTAAAGGGCCATTGCTCCAGTATGCTATATAATTTTGGCTTCCTCCTGTAGAAGCTTACGATTTCTTTTTTTTATAAATTCTTTATTTAT
This sequence comes from Leptodactylus fuscus, assembly GCF_031893055.1. NCBI lineage: Eukaryota > Metazoa > Chordata > Amphibia > Anura > Leptodactylidae > Leptodactylus > Leptodactylus fuscus. The sequence goes on along the minus strand of NC_134274.1, from coordinate 73,205,890 downwards.
AAACCAAGAGAATACAAAAGAGAGAATAAAATGCAAATATGAGCACATAGCAATGAAACAAGAAGGGCTCAGAACCATAGTAAAGGCCCAAAAACTTAACACACAGAGCAAAAAGTGGAACCAGGACCTCCAAGTACGAAGCGGTCGAGAGAGGAACCAACGCCGCCAGAAAGCGGTCAATAAGAAGGAGGGAACAAAGAAAGGAGAGGGAGCGAGAGGGGAGGACAAAGAACAGAAAGAAGACAGAAACGGGAATAGACAGAGACAAAAGAAAAGAAGGTGAAGGGGGGAGAGAGAGAGAGGGGAAGGGGGGGGAGGGGGAACCCCGGAGACAAACCAGGAACACTACCCAGGGAATGGGCCAGGGCTCACCCAACAATGTCTCTGTATGCCTGGGACCCCTGGAACATGATCCAAGGGGTCCAGGCCCGCAGTAAAAACCTCATAGGTGTCACGAAGAGATGCCGTGAGGTCCTCCATGGATTGGATGTCCTCCACCTTACGTATCCAATGACGGAGGGAGGGCGGATTGGGGGATATCCAAAGAGCAGGTATACATGCTCTGGCAGCATTAATCAAATGCCGCATCGCTGACTTACGGTAGGCCCGAAGGGGGATGTCAGAGAGATGCAGGAGAAAACAGGCCGGCATGTAAGGCAGGGTGGTCTGAAAGATAAGAGAGGTCAGACGATGGACGCTGTCCCAAAATTCCTTCAGCGCTAAGCAGCTCCAGAACACATGAAGGAGCGTCCCCTCCTCCGAACCACAGCGCCAACAGAGTGGGGAATACGAAGGGAAAAACTTGTGCAACAGAGACGGCACATGATACCATCTTGTGAGGATCTTGTAGCCCGCCTCTTGATATTTGCATGCCATAGAGCTCTTATGGGCGAGCTCCAAGATCCGAGCACAATCCCCATCAGAAAAGGACAGATTGAGATCAGATTCCCACTTAGTCAGAAAAGAGAGCCTGTGACCCGGAGAAGGGGAAACCAACAACGTGTAAAACTCCGACAGGGAGTGACGCAGGAGACCTGAGCTAGTACAGGCCTTCTCAAAGCCCGTAAGGGGCCTATCAAAATCACTGGAGCCAGACAGGGAAGAGAGGAAATGGGAGAGCTGTAATCCTCTCCAGGGGCCAAGAGGAGGGAGGTCAAGATTCAAGAGAGCCCCAAGAGAGCACCACATACCCCCAGATCGAAAGTGCAAGGCCCTCTGCAAGCCTGCATCAAACAAGGACCGAAACGGGCCCCGAGAGAGCCCATCTGGAAAGGCGGGATTGCCCAGGATAGGGAAAAGAGGGGACGGAGAGGGGGAGAGACGGGGCTTACTGAGGAGTGCCCGACAAACCGTAATGGTGGGCCCAATTGTGGGGTGGGCGTTCACAAAAGGGGGGGTGACTGCATCTAACCAGGGGAGCAAGTGAATCGGAAGACTTGAGAAAGAGTCTTCCAGGGAGACCCACTGCTTGAAGGGGGAGTGGCGGCACCAGTCAGTCACACATTGCAAGAAGGCAGCTTCGTAATATCGGCGCGGATCCGGAAGGCCCAAACCCCCCACTGCTTTGGGAGAGTCAGGGTAGAACGAGCCAATCGAGCTCGCCTACCCTGCCAAACGAAACGAACTAGGTCAGTATAGAACAGCTTGAAGAAACTGGGAGGAACATGAATCGGTAAAGTCTGCAATAAGTAAAGAAAACGCGGCATCACATTCATTTTATATATGGCACAGCGGCCAAACCAGGTGTAGGTACCCCTAGACCACCGTTTCAGATCCGAGCGAACAGTGCGAAGCAAGGGCAGGTAATTTTTTAGCGAAGAGGTCGTTGAGATCGCTCGGAATCCACACTCCTAAATATTTGATGGCCGAGCGAGACCAGCGAAAGGGAAAAGTTAGAGCAAGTGCAGACTGAAGCCCTGGCAGAAGAGAGACATCTAATGCCTCAGACTTCTGGAAATTTATTTTAAAGTTAGTGAGACGGTGGAACTCGTCTAGCTCGGACATCAAGACAGGGAGGGAAGCGACAGGGTCACGGAGAAAAAACAGAAGATCGTCCGTGTAAGCCGCAATTTTGAGATGAGTCCTCCCCATCTCAAGGCCCATCAAGGCAGAATTGGCCCTAAGTTTCCTAAGCAAAGGTTCAATTGTAAGGACAAAAATTAGAGGGGAGAGGGGGCAGCCCTGACGCGTACCATTACTGATCTGGAAGGGAGAAGATAAGATCCCATTGACCCTAGTGGACGCCGAAGGATTGGAGTACAACGAAGAGATCCAGGCCTTCATGACTGGGCCGAGATCGACATGCTCCAGGACCTCAAAAAGAAAAGGCCACCCAACCCGGTCAAATGCCTTCTCCGCATCAGTGGAGAGAAGGCACAGCGGGAGATCTCGGGAACGAGCAAAGTATACAGCATTAATAACTTTCACCGTGTTGTCTGTAGCCTCACGGGAGGGGATAAAACCAACCTGGTCGGAGTGCACTAGGTCAAGAAGGAGGGGGACCAAAGGTGTGGCCAAAACCTTGGAAAAAAAAATTTAAATCCACGTTCAGGAGGGAGATGGATCGGTAACTAGAGCACAGCGCGGGGTCCCTTCCCTCCTTATCAATAACTGCAATATGGGCTCTAGTCAAGTCTTGAGGGAGGAGGGAACCCTCAGCGATGGAGTTAATGGCACGCGTCAGAGGGCCCAAGAGCAAAGACGAGAACTTCTTATAGTAAGAAGTGGGGAGACCATCGGGACCGGGAGCCTTGCTAGGTTGCATAGACTTGAGAGCCTGAGCAACCTCTTTACCTGTAATAGGTGTCTCCAATGAGGACAGGGCGTCCACCGGGAGGCAGGGCAAACCCGATTCCCTGAGATAACACCTGATCACCGAAAGGAGCGGGGGGTCCAAAGGGGGCGTGGAAGATGAAGAGAGATTATACAACCGACGGAAGAAGTCAACAAATTCCTCCGCGATGCGATTCGGATCCGTAATACGCACGCCCGACGGTCCGGCGACATGGGGAACAAAGTTACGGGAGCGCTGTTCCCGAAGGGATCTGGCCAAAGTCCTACTGCACTTATTCCCAAACTCATAAAAGTGATGGCGCCCCCTAGCCAAGAGACACCTAGCTCTAACATCAAGGCGGTCGCGTAATTTTTTACGAGCTAGGAGAAGGGCAGAGCGGACATCCGCCGCATGCGAGCGCTTGTGAGTCTGCTCCAGGGAGACCATATCAGCAATCAAAGTCGCGAGATCATGGGACCTTTCCTTTTTCAAGCGAGAGCCATGCTGGACCAACACCCCACGAATGACACACTTGTGAGCCGCCCAGAGCGTGACAGGGGATACATCGGCTGTGTCATTCTCCCGAAAATAAAGGTCTAGAGCAGATGAAACTGCCAAAGAGGTCGGGATATCCTGGAGGAGCGACTCATTGAGGTGCCACTGCCATGAATGGGGTCTCACAGCAGGGGAGGACAGAAGCTTACGATTTCTATCTCCCCCTCTTGGCAGGGAGTCAATATGTCGTAGACCAAAGAAGGAAAGGCATTCAGCCTTTTCCTCCGTGCAGGGGAAGACCCCTCCCAAGTTGACCTGTTTAATCTGGCTATTAAATTCACAGTATGCACAATTGCGACATTGATGGTTACCTTTAGGTAGACCTCTATCTAACCATGTATTTTTTGGGACGAAAACCTGCTCGACACAATGCAGTCTTTTATTGTCTTACACGTCTTAAAGGTGATGAGAGGGCGATTAGACGGATTAGGATCTCTTTCTATCAAGTGCCAGTTGTTATATATGGCGCTTTTGATACAGTTTGCCATTGGGCTAAATTTGAAAGAGAAGACGAACCTGTCATTCTCATTTTCTTTTTTTGTGTTTCTTAAGAAGTCATTCCTATTTAAAGGTCTAGCTCTTTTAAAAGCTTTTTCAATGGTCTCATTAGGATAGCCCCTTTCTTGAAGTCTCCCTTTCAAATCGGAAGCCTGTTGTTCATATTTCTCCATGTTATTGTTTATCCTTTTCAGTCTTACAAATTGCCCATAGGGCACTGCCTCTTTAACATGGCTAGGATGGAAACTATCATGATGTAAAAGAGAGTTTGTCGCAGTCGTCTTTCGAAAGACCTGAGTAACCAAGGACCCTTCTTTAATATTGAGCTACACATCTAAAAAGTGCAATGGTGTGCCCCCAATATTATGGGTAAAATTCATGTTAAATGAGTTGTCATTCATATACTCGACAAATTCAACGAATGCACCATCAGAAGCAGACCAAACTATAAAAATGTCGTCGACATATCTCAGGTACGATTTAATATATTTAGCAAAACCATTGTTAACCGTGAAGATTTTATGTTCTTCTAATATTGCCAGATATATATTGGCATACGTACACGAGACAGGCGTCCCCATCGCCGTTCCACTTGACTGGCTATACCACTGATTGTCAAACATGAAACAGTTATTGTTCAAAATTATCTCTAGACCATCCCTGACAAAACCCATACGGTCCTCACTCTCCCCAGCTGATTTCAAGATTTTAACTACTGCCTCAATCCCTTTATTATGTGGGATGCAAGAGTATAAACTCTCTACATCAATAGACGTCAGCCTATAACTCTCATCCCAATCAATAGCTTTTATTAGATTTAAAAAATCTTTGGTATCCTTGACATAAGCCGGAATATTTTCTAGAATAGGTCTCAACATCCAATCAATATACTGGGATAAAGGTTCAGCAACTGAACCAATCACTTCCTCCATGACACTTGCTTGCGCTTTGTCCCAATTCGCCTTTCTTCTTCTTCCTCGCCTAATGCGTTTTTTCCAAAAAAAGATCTTTTTTCCATTGGGGTGTTTTTCTGACTTATAGAGGGAGTTTCTGAAGCAGATGCTTGATCGTCTGAGGTGTTGGACTCAGATTCAGTCGTCCAATAATCCCTATTACGATTATATTTCTTCCGACCATTGTAGCTTCTATTATTGGAAAAAGATTTGTTTTTTCCTTGCACAAATCTCCTTTTTTTTATTTTTATTGCCCGTACCATTCTCACTCCAGTCGAAGATATGACCTGACTCAAAGTCCTGCTTGTTTCTTAAAAATTTATTACGCTTGAATTCCTTAATATCTGCTTGGGTTAATGCAATTTTACGATCAAGACGTTTTGTTACTCCACTAAATGGCTCGTCTTTCATTCTGGACTTCAGTTCGGCTTTAGCTTTAATTAATTCAGCCTCAACTTTTTTATGCTCTTTCTCGTTTCTTTTCAGAACAAGTTTCATTACATTGAAGGAATTCCGTATATGTAGTTGTTTCCATTCTGTCAGGAATTCAACATCATCTTAAAACATAGTAGGCTCCTTGTAGATTCTTAAACCTCTAGGAATACGCTGACAAGTACTGTATGATTGGAAGGAATTTATAGTCCAAAACATTCTAGTTTCCCGTTCTGCAAGATTTAGTATTTTTTTCTCTAGCGATTTTATGCTTAAAATTTAAGTATAATTTAAGTATAATTTAAGGTTAATCTTAATTAAGGGTTTTTATATTTTCATTTTAAAAAAAAATCTTTATTTCTTAATTTTTTTCAATAAAAGAACAAACAGAAGAGACAAAATGATGTCGCAGAGATATATATACAGGCATTTCAGTGAAACCAATACTTCACCATCCATCTATATAAACAAGTCGAGAACACATAACTGGACAAAAGGGGGGGGGGGCGTAGGACAGTTGGTAGGCTCAAGTAAAACCAGAAAAGTCCACACAGAGAAAGTTATGCAAGTGCATGTGGGGTACTAAGTAGCAGATAGAAGCCAAATACATACAAGGGGTGGGGGAGGGAATTAGGAGTCTCTGTGAGTGTGTAGGTACCAAAGTTCCCAGGTGGAGAGGAAGCTAGAACGAACAGGAAGTCTCCAACTGCAGAGGTCTTCAAATCCGTAGAGTTGGTTAACCTTTTTCCTCCATTGGGAGATGGAAGAGGGGTCCGACTCGCCCTATGTGATATAAATAATGGGGGATCCACACACAGTACAATCTGCTCCACAGAGGCCCCCACACAGTATTTGCTCCACAGTGGTCCCCACACAGTACAATCTGCTCCACTGTGATCCCCACCCAGTACAATCTGCTGAAAAAGTTTCCCCACACAGTATAATCTATTTCACAGATGGGTGCCCACAGAGTGGGCTCTGAGTGCCACCCCTATCACGCGTGCCATAGGTTCACCATCACAGCCATATGGTAACCATTCGACCTCTGTCAGAGCAGAATATGTCAATGTACCTGTGATTGTGCAGTCTGGCTACACTTTTCTTGCAAAGTTATATTGAAAATAATATGTATATATTTCTACATAGATATATGGGTATTGTATGATATACAACATATGGATGACATATAAGTCGGTATGTCTATACGTTGGGATACATGACACCTGTATAAATCAAGAGTGTAGACAGATTCGAAGCAAGCCTGATGAAATGCCTTTGGCATGAAACCATCATCGCTGCTTGAATAACTGTTTTTTTTTGCTCCTACTCTTCCCCTACGCACTGGATTTTTAAAGATATGAAATAAAAGTTTGTTGCTTTTAAAGACCCACGGTCTGGTGAGTGCCGTGCGTTTCACTTTATCTTTTTTCATATACATTGCATGAATATTTTATATTGAGGTATCCTCCTTCAGGGGTGAACCATGGCTTTCTGCCGCCTGAGGCGGACGTCAGAAAGCCGCCCCTCCTCCCGGAGGAGGGGTCAGAGCGGAGGGGGCGGGCCGCGTGGAAGTGGGCGGGGTCACGCAGAGGGCGGGGCCAAGTGGAGCGAGCGTCTTTAGCAGGCAGAGAGCAGGCAGGGAGAGGACCTGCTCCCTGCCTGAGCGTGAGGGGCGGCCACTGAAGCAGCGCTGCTCCAGCGGCCTCCCCAATCCACCAATCCACCGCTCAGTGACGGTGACCCTAAGCCAGTCTAGGACAGCTTGTCCTGGACTGGCTTAGGTCAGCAAAAATGTCGCCCTCCCCGTGGCCCTGGCATAGCGCCTCCTGAAGCGGTTGCTTCAGGTCGCCTCATGGGAGGTGCAGCGCTGCTCCTAATGTATATCTGTTATAGTAGGTTCTAAATGTGATGTGAAAAGATGAGCCTGGAACGCTACATCATAGTATGCCAGAGCCCAAAATGCACAAAATGGTTTCTAACAGTTATTTTAACTGGTCAAGTTCACAGGAGGAAGAATCTGGATTAGCAGAATCTTCAGAGGAGTTGGAGGACCGCGCCGAAGACCCCAGGTACTTTTTCTATGCCCTTGTTTGGCCTGGGGTGGACATTTGTTTTTCGTTAGTTTTCTATGTCTAGTTGGTTAGAAAGTGGGGAGGGGGGTATTGTTATATTTTATTTGAGTATTCATAAAAATAATTTGGGCATCTGTTTCTAACCCTTGATCATCTGGTCCATCTAAGTGCCCCAAAGTCCTCCAAAAGCTGCCTTGTGAATGGATCACCACTGAGCTTGTCGCCATCTCTCCATTCACTTGGATGGGGCTGCGGGCACTGCTGGAGATTACAGCGTTATACGCTGGTTACCCAAACGCTCTGCATCTCCATTCACAAGAAAGCCTTTGGGGGACTTGGATTGGATATTTATCCCCAAAATGACAACATTTATAGGAGTATAAGCAGATATGTATGAATTTCCCATCTAGAATAAATACCTTCAAGAACTTGTCTGCTCTGCTAAGTAGCGGATAATGGGCCTTATTTATACTGGGAAAATAAAATGTATTACAAGCAGGGAGAACCCGGTAACCCCACACACAGATGTGTACACTTGCCTTGCATGAACATGCGTGTGTTGGAAAAAGGAAAGGAAGTTAGAGCCAGACTCCTCTGATGGCGGCTTATTTCCCCTGAGAATAAAAGGATTGGGCATGTCGTAATCCTACAACTAGTGTTGAGCCAATCTTGACTTTTCAGGATCGATTTTAAAATCCGATTTCTGTTTATTTTTCATTAGAACCCGATCTCGATCCCAATTCCCATCCTAATGCAAGTCAATGGGATTTTTTTATTAATCGGAGATCGGATTTTAAAAGCAATCCTATTCACTATACAGCATGGACTCTAACAATTGTTAGAATCCACGATGTGTAGTGAATCACTAATAGTAGCCAGAGAATTTTTTTTAATCATCTGGCTACTTAGTCCCCCCTGGTGTCCACTTACCTCCAGAGATGGCTGCTCCGGTGCCTTCCTTCTTCTTTGCCTCGCTGCTGCTCCACGCTGCTTTTCTCCCTTCGCTGCCCCCTCCCTGCCAGGTTAGGAGAGTGTGGGCGGGTACTGGGAGGGGAGGCGTCACGTCTCCCCACCCTGTACCTGCCCACACTCTCCTAAGCCACAAGCCGAGACAAGAAGGCAGCGAGACAAGAAGAAGGAGGGCACCGGAGCAGCCATCTCTAGGGGTAAGTAGCTGCTAGAGATGTTTAGTTTAACCTACCATTCGAATGAATGGAGGCAGCCGACGGGCAGAGGGTTAAGGCTGTGTGCTGGCTGTTTCCATTCATTCCTATGGAACTGCAGCGGAGCCTTCACACTGAGTATACAGCGTATACGCAGTGTGAAGGCTAAGCAAAGCATTGTGGGAAAAGATCACTGATCTCAATCCCACATAAAAAGATCGTGTTCGGAATTCCGATCGCGATCGTGAAAATTTCTCGATTGCCGATCGGAATCCGATCTTTTCCCAACACGATCGCTCAACCCTACCTACAACTCGATCCTTCATTTTCCCAGCATCTGCAAATAGGGGAAAGTCAGAACAATAGTAGACGGTTGACTGGTTCTCCAAGCTTGGCAAGTTTCCATGATAGTACTGTAATCTGTATGGCCAATCAAAAGGTATTAAAAGTGGAAAACAAAAATAAAGTGAATAAATGATGAAAAATAAAAGGTTGAAGGAGGTCCTATTATGTTTTTGGCAAACAGACTCTACCACAGAAATTGGAAACTCTTACCAAAGAAGAGGATGCAAAAGGCCGGTCTGTATAGAAGACATCATAAAAAATCCAAATTATTAAAAGACTTTGGCCTCTATCTTTGGAAGACCCTGAGGGTCCACAGATACAAGCAGGAGGTAAACTTTAATATTCTGCTTCTAGAGCAGGGGTACTCAGCTATTTTACATAAAGGTCCGGTGGCCGGAGTCCACCATCAGGTTAAGGTCCGAACAGAACCACAGCTGAACATGTCCTGTATTTACTGTATTTTTCGACAATAAGATGTGTCTGTCTTTAAGACAACACTCCAGGTTTAGACCTGAAGTATTTTTTGCTATTTTTTCTTAAATCTTCATTAATCCCTTTAACTAATGGGGCATTATACTGTATAGGGGCAGTGATGTGGCATTATACTATATATGGGGTACACTAGAGAACAATATCCTATGTGTGAGGGGGCACTAATTGGCATTATACTGTGTAGGGGCAGTGATGTGGCATTATACTATATATGGGGTACACTAGAGAACAATATCCTATGTGTGAGGGGGCACTAATTGGCATTATACTGTATAGGGGTAGTGATGCGGCATTATACTATATATGGGGTACACTAGAGAACAATATCCTGTGTGTGGGTGTACTAATGGGGCATTATACTGTATGGGGGCAGTGATGTGGCATTATACTATATATGGGGTACACTAGAGAAAAATATCCTGTGTGTGGGGGTACTAATGGGGCATTATACTGTATGGGGGCAGTGATGTGGCATTATACTATATATGGGGTACACTAGAGAACAATATCCTGTGTGTGGGGGTACTAATGGGGCATTATACTGTATGGGGGCAGTGATGTGGCATTATACTATATATGGGGTACACTAGAGAACAATATTCTGTGTGTGGGGGCACTAATGGGGCATTATACTGTATAGGGGTAGTGATGTGGCATTATACTATATATGGGGTACACTAGAGAACAATATCCTGTGTGTGAGGGGGTACTAATGGGGCATTATACTGTATAGGGGCAGTGATGTGGCATTATACTGTATATGGGGTACACTAGAGAACAATATCCTGTGTGTGGGGGTACTAATGGGGCATTATACTGTATGGGGGCAGTGATGTGGCATTATACTATATATGGGGTACACTAGAGAACAATATCCTATGTGTGAGGGGGCACTAATTGGCATTATACTGTATAGGGGCAGTGATGTGGCATTATACTATATATGGGGTACACTAGAGAACAATATCCTGTGTGTGAGGGGGTACTAATGGGGCATTATACTGTATAGGGGCAGTGATGTGACATTATACTGTATATGGGGTACACTAGAGAACAATATCCTGTGTGTGTGGGGGTACTAATGGGGCATTATACTGTATAGGGGCAGTGATGTGGCATTATACTATATATGGGGTACACTAGAGAACAATATCCTGTGTGTGGGGGGGGTACTAATGGGGCATTATACTGTATGGGGGCAGTGATGTGGCATTATACTATATATGGGGTACACTAGAGAACAATATTCTGTGTGTGGGGGCACTAATGGGGCATTATTCTGTGATAGTACAGTAAAGTGGCATTATGCTGTGTATGGGACCACTGACATGACATTATATTATATCACCAAAGCCCTGACATCTGACAATAACGTCAGCAGGGATGGGCAATTGTCCTTGCTGCCTGTGCAAGATCAATCACCATTGTAGGCATTAGTGACGATTGCCTATCCCTGCTTGTGCTGTTATTGTAAGATGTCAGGGGTTCGGTGACAGTGGTCAGAAGATGCTGCTGACATAAGGCACCAGGACGCAGGGGTTCCGGACATTTGGTGGCTGCACTCTGGGTTTGGACCCCGGTCCACCAGTTGAGTATCCCTGTTCTAGCCTGTGTCTCACAGTTGACATATGGTGTGCTTTACTTTTCAAGGTTGAATCCAATTTTCTTCTCTTTTAGGTGGAGAACGTTTCAAGATATTTATATTTCATCAATAAGAAAAAAGCTAGCTTAAAGTTTGTAAAGCGGCTGGACAAGACACACGAGTTTTTTGACAAATTAAAAAGGTGTAGCCTAAAAAGCCAAACGGTCCTAAAGTATTTGAAAAGCATTAGGAGGTTTGTGAAGTATAATTTGACGGCTACGAATCTGTCGATCTACAGGCCAAGACTTTTTAATCATTGTACGTATTTCCTAAAAGTCTTAGAAGATACACAGAAGATCCTAAGCAAAGATGTCTGTAAAGAGGTCGTAGCTAAAAGGTAATGACATCATTTCATTAATTACTTTAACCCTCTCATGTCTGTCAATTTTTGTTTTTATTTCTGTTTTTTCCCTTCCACTCCATTCCAAGAGCCATAATATTTTACATTTTTCAGTTCAGAGTCACATGATGGCTTGTTGTTTGCGGGACAAATTGTACTTTGTAGGGGACGGAGCCTGACCGTGCACTTAGATGGCAGCTCCGCCTAACCTTGGGCTAAAGGTACCTCTCCAGGTCTCCAAAATCGATTACCATGGGAAAGCTTAATGAAGAACGTGGACCTGATACCCCTGGCACCTCAGGGGCTCGACAAATGCAAGCTGATTTACAAAAATACTTAAGGAAGAAATCCAGCACCTCTCCTATCCCTCCTCGCAAGATGGCCCCCGAAGAACTAAGTAATGGAGAGTATGCTGAGGACTCCGATGTGGACAGCCTTCCGAGCACTGATAGAATGGAGATGCCTTCTCATTTCATCACTAAATCGTTCCTCCGCAAAACACTTTTGCAAGCTGTGGCTCTGCTATTACTTGAGATTGCAGACTTCATATCTGCGCTTCAATCAATTGGAAAACGTGTTCAAACCTTGGAAGCGTGCTCTGCCGACATGGTTTCCCACTCCACTGCTTGGAACAACATATCCATGAACAAACATTACATCTTAACAAATCCTTCTCTCTCATTGAGGATTTTGAAAATAGAAATCGAAGGAGGAATGTGAGGATGGAAGGCTTACCCGAATCTTGTCTTCCCGATGCCTTGCCAGCCTTTGCCAAAGACTTGTTCACCATCGTACTGGGACAGGAGAGAGCTGACTCCATCAGAAGTGAGCGTATTCATCGAGCTGTCAGACCTAAGCCTCGTCAAGACGAGCTTCCTAGGATGTCATCTGCGGGTTGTTTACCTCTGCAGACACCACTGATATACTCCGCGCTGCCAGGGGATGAACGGATTTGACTTATGAAGGGACCGAACTACGTCTGTTCCAAGATCTGGCCCCCTCCGCTCTTCAAAAACAGAGAATCCTCAAAAACCTCTTTTGGACTCTCTACGCCAACATGTACTCTCCTACGCCTGGCTTTTCCCATTTGGCATCTCTATCTTGAAGAATGGGCGCAGGATTTCTATTCATTCTCATGAAGATCTCCAAGCAGCCTGGCAACTCATAGATATTCCTCCAATGGAAATCTTTCCGTGGCAACAGGTATCTGAAGATTTTACCTCCTTCCCACAGCTACCCTCATTGGACTTGGGGGAAACAGGTAGCAAATTCAAATCTCCTAAGTCCAAGAAGCTGGGTGTGAGACCTAACTCTTCTATTCTTACCTGAATGATGGACATTTTTGAGTTCACAGTCTGCATCGTGAGTTTATTACCCTTGTTTTATTGCTCTCACTCTTAAGTGCCATTTGCTTAAAGTTCCATGTTTTTTTTAGAATAGATATTCACTATAGTTTATATGTTGATCCATATAGTGCTCTCCATATTGAAACACATTCCAATAGTACTTACTCTACTTCACCACCCCCTTCCACCCTTTCTTCCACCCCTCCTCCCCCCTTCTTCTTCTTTTCTTCTTCACTCTGTTAAATTCCCGCTCTTCTGCTATAGTCATGTACTCACATTGACCTTACAGAGATCTCGTAATTGTGATCTACTTTATCTTGATTTAACAACATTGCAATTTCATAATTCCTATGATCTCATTCACACTTCTGTTTGAGATGTTCACAATGCTCAACAGTGTTGGAACGCCGTAGACTCCTGTGAGCTCTCCAAGGTCCTGCTGGAGCCCGGCGGCGATATATTATATAGTATTGTGGTCCATTCAGCACTATAGTCACATACTATCTCTCTCTCTCCTCCCTCCTTTGCCTCATACTCCCCTCTAGAAGCTTCAAAGTCTCCCCAAATACCTTCCTCTTTATCCTCTCCTGTCCCCCAGTATTACATGGACTTAATCATTCTTTTTGTTTCCTTAACCGACATGCACTAGTGTGTTATCTCTTCTGTGGTCGCATTTTTCATATACAAACAAGGTGAGCTTTCTATGCGCTATGAGACAGGTACACGGCAAGATTCTTCATGTCTGCTGTACAGTATATTCGCACTTACAATCTTATACTGTTTTGGCTTAGATATCATAGAGATATTTTGACCACTTTCCCACTCCTGTATACCTGTCTAGCCACTCTAAACATCGATCCCCCCCCCCCCCCCCGCACACTTTCCTCCCCACCCCCTTTCTCACCCCGAGGCTACACAGCATTTCCTATACATCTGACGAGTCTTATTGATTGATTTATATCAATAATAATTATGATTCCTTTGCGTCCCCTACAGGAATGTCTCATGCAATTATCTTGCTGAATTCTATTACAACTCGTTAGTTTTTCTGTTATCTACAATTGTAATCTATGTATCCAGACTTGTTAGATATCCTTGAGAAGATTCTATTATATTTCCATGTTACTATACTGTTTGCCATTGCATTACTGTTTAGGAGTAGTCACTGTTCACGCTTATAATGCACTGCTGATTGATTATCTTATCCGTTCCTTCTCCATACCACGTAAGGTTTATTCTTTATTCACTCCTGTCACTGTGGTCGCCTCTCTTTGTCTATCTTATCACCCCTGTCAACCTGCGTATTGTCCACTCCAATCAGAGTGTCTCCTACTCCCAATTCCCACTCATAGTCACAAAATCAACTATCTTGACCCATTCTTACACAGACTCAGACTTTCTCCTTCTTTCATTCTTCAGTCTTTGAGATGGCCGATCTAATTTTTTTCAACATTCAATGTTAACGGATTTTTTTTTTTTTAACATTAAAGTTTATTGAAGATTTTTTGAAGAAATGTTTTACAACAAAGGGGAGAGGGGCAACAGGAAGGAAAGGAGGGAAGGGGAAAAGACCAGGGGCAACAATCCAGGTCTGAAGGGGGCCAAGGGAGGGGAGGGGGTAAGGGGGGCAAGCAAAATCTCTGACGCAGCAGAGTAAAAATATGCAAAAGCATAAAACAGAAGATTATCAAGCAACAGTATCAACAAATGCAAAGAAACAAGTACACAAGACTGAAGGACACAGACAGCATTCTCACAAGGGTACAGGGGGAAAGAGGGATCGGAAGTTGGCGGAATAGTGGAAGTAGTCCCAGAGCAGCCAACGGTGATGCCCTTCATCGGGGCGAAGCTGGGCCATTAAATTCTCCATAGTGCGTAAATGCAGGAATTCCTTCAGCCAGGAAAGGAGTGTGGGAGGGGTCTGAGACTTCCAGAGTCTTGGGATAACAGAACTGGCAGCTAAACCCTAAGAGCCTGCGGATCGACTTTCTAAATTTGCACGTGAACAAGGAGAGGAGAAGAGGAGCGGGATCATCTTTTAGATCTACCCCTGTAACCTGATGAATAACTCGTCTAACCCCAGTCCAGAAGGGGCGCAGGTGGGGGCATCCCCACCAAATGTGGGCCATCGTGCCTTGAGCAGATAGACATCTCCAGCACCTATCGGATGCGGAGGGATAAATAGTATTGAGGAGAACCGGAACTCTGTACCATCTGGAGAGGATTTTATAGTTCGTCTCCTGGGCTCTGCAGGATATCGAGAACTTATGGCACGCAGTGAAGGCCGATGACCACACACCCAGCGGGAAGGAGACCCCATGTTAACGGATTTAATTCCCTGAGTAAAAGAGCTCAAATATTCCTTTTGCTAAAAAGGTTGAAAACACGTATAGTCTTATTACAAGAAACTCACTTTAGAGCCGATCGGATTCCGAAACTACCGAAAAAATATTATGATCAGGCCTTTCATTGTACTCATCCCTCCTCCGCGACTAAAGGAGTGTCTATACTTATACATTACACAGTTTCATTTGTCTGCACTTCAATATATTAAGATCATGATGGCAGAGCTCCCTTTCTCAAAGGTTCAATAGCCAATCAGAAACTGACTTTAGCCAATATCTTTGCTCCAAACTGACATCAATATCCATGGTTGCTAAATGTGCTTCAGAAGCTCCAACTCTTTGCTGAAGGCCCAGTAGTCCTAGCTGGTGATTTCAACATTACCTTAAACCCAGCTTTGGATTCCTCCTCAGGTGTATCTCAAGTCTCCCAGAAAGCCTTAGGCAAACTTCAACAAACCCTGCATGACCTTGGCCTGACGGACGTATGGCGTCTACACAATCCTACAACAAGAGACTACTCGTTTTTCTCCAATCCTAGACAAAGATTATATCTTCATCTCACACTCTCTTGCTTCACCCTCCTTTACCTCTAAGATCGACCTCATAACCCTGTCCGATCATGCTCCTGTTTGGGCTAGTGTTTGGTTCCTTGCACATGACCATGGGCGAGGTCAGTGCGCTAATCAGGTTTTCCCAGATATCACACTGACCCATTCATTTCTCTGGGCCCGTACACTTGACCATGTATTGCACAGATTAGTGTGTGGGTCGACAGTTCGGGCCACAAAACTCAGGAGAAGGCCTATACCTGTGCAGTTTTTCAGCCCCTATCCATTGAACATCTGTGCAACGCCATTCAATCATGGCTGGTGACCCACATATAATCGTGCGTAATGGGCTTTAATACGCACGTTATCAATTTACGTTTGGTCAGCAGTGGAATAACTTCTAATGTTGGTGGACATCCCCTTTAAGCTGGCGTGTATGATCTATAACACTTTACTATACCCAGCCACTTCAATGTCACTGTAGTTTTATAGCTTTTATTCCTTCTTTCTAGGTACTCTGCTTTAATAGGAGACAATTCAACCCCACAGGAGTGCCGACGCCTGTTACATGTAGCCAAGCCGTCCTTCCTACGTGCCATCAGAGCTGCCAAAAACAACGAAAAACTTCATGTGAACCATCAGCTCGACATATTGTATTACCTTGAAAGTTTACTGATCCTAAAACACCTTCAGAGGCCCGGCGTAGTGAAAAACATGACTGTAAGTAGAAGGATTATCTGGCTACAGTGACTGTCTGTTATTTTGGGGACAAACTGCTATGATGTTCTCTTACATTCAGAAGCCCCCATCATACTTCTCCATCCCACAGACACAACACAGAGGGGCTGATTTATCATGAATGGTGGCGTACAACCAGGGCCGGCTCCAGGTTTTTATGGGCCCTTGGGCGACAGAGCCTCAGTGGGCCCCCTTGTAAAGGAGGTGGGGGGAGTCGAGACACTGTGCGTCGCAGATGAAGCGAGTGACGTCAAGCAGGAGTGTGGCGTCACCAACGCCATACCTCCCAATTTTTAAAGAGTAGAAAGAGGGGCAAAATGTGCGGCGCGCTCTGTGCGCCGTGGCAAATTTGGCTCCACCCACTTTTATGTTGACTCCGCCCATTCTCATTCATTTATCATGTTCTCCCACACAGTATAATCCTCCTACAGTCACCCGTAAATTATATGCCCCCCTCCATCTCTCTCCCAGTTTCATATACACCCTTCCTCTGCCCCAGTTTCATGTCCCCCCCTCCATCTCTGTCCCCAGCCGGGCCGCATCTTTAAAGCATCTCACAGCTCCTGCTTTAATCGCCTATGTATTCAGCTCATCGGCGTCCGTTGGACGCCGATGAGCTGAAATCGGGACAGGCAAGTGCTGGGGCGGGCAAGTGCCGGGGGGCCCCCAGAGGCTCTGTGGGCCCCGGCACTTGCCCAACTATGCCGTGCGTTGACGCCGGCCCTGCGTACAACTCATGAAGAAGTAAAATCTTTTTGTACAAGTGAGAATTTCTACTAAATAATTGTGACATTTTACGTTCTGTGCCCTGGTGAGGCTGGCCATCGACCCTGACAAATTTATCGGAATTGGCTCGTTTTCTGGCATAAATGATAACAACAATCTCCCCCAGTAAATGTAGGTGTCTGTTTTGATAGTTCGGCCCCGGAGGGTGTAGGATTTTTAGGATGTTTGTTGGGATTCCAAGTGTTTTTAGAACTTTTATCAGTTACTTTCAGGGCAATGAAGTTTTCACTGTGTGACCTTTGTTTCTTTTCGGCCATTTTATCTCTTCTGGCAACAAACTAACCAATATCTCATTTTGGGAATCCTTTATTCATCTTTAAAGGGGTATTCCAGTTACAACAAGTTTTCCCCTATCCACAGGATTGGGGGTAACTTGCTGATTGGTGGGTGTTCCACTGCTGGGACCCGCAGCATTCTCGAGCACCAGGGTGTATTGCAGCCCAGTTATGACTGGGTACCTGGTCATACAGCGCACACTGCTCCATTTGAATGAGGACCGCAGAGATGACCAAATATTGAGCTATTTTCTGTGGGCCAATGACGTGGCATATGCTGTACATCCAGGGGTCCAATGCACCCTGGTTCCCGGGAACAGTGGGGTGAGGATCCCAGCAGTGGGATACCCTCTGATCAGCAAGTTAACCCCTAATCTTTGCATAGGGATAACATGTAAGCAGAATACCCCTTTAATGCAGTTTCATCACTAGTAGTTGATGTGGGTCAGTGAAAGGGAAGATGACTTGTATAACCTATTTGATCATATTGTAGGTGACAGAATGGCATCAGCGAGTAAGACACAAACATTCACATCAAGGAACGGCTGAAGAAATGGTTATTGTGGGAGTGAAGGATCACAAAACCGCTACACAGCAAGTGGCAGCATTTGCATTAATTAAAGAAGAAGAGATGGTACGTCTTGAGTAGAACTTATCATGTATGGAAGGCTCGATTCACACCTACGCAGGAGGCTCCGTTCTTAGCCTCCATTGTTGAGCCCATCATATTTACCTTTCGTCGTATAACTGTGGGCAGTATGTCGCAACGATCACATCATAAGTCAGTGGCTTTGTTGATGTTGGTCAAATGACGGATCTGTCATCTTCAGTTCCATTTTTCTATTTATATGACAAATCAAGAGAAACATTAATCAGCCTTATATGTCACTGGATCAGGACTGTCACCTTACCTATCATCTATTAACTTATCTATCCCTCTATATGTCCCAGGTGATTTATTCAAGATTTTTTTTTTAATTCCATTATTATCTATATTTTAAGAAATTACTTAGAAATCCTGCAGTTCTGACTCTGGCTAGTAAGCCAAATTATATGCTGACCCCTCCTGCTTTATTCCTTTCTTTCCTCACTTACAGCACAGTGATGGTCACAGCTATCATGTGTATGTAGATAAGACACAGAATCCACCCGTCACAATAGGAGATTGTATCTACGACCCGCGGACCATCTCCAAGAGATGGGATGTCACAAGCCTTGTCAGTCTATGTTGGGAACGGGTCACTATAACAGTGTGAACAAATCCTAATGATATCTACACCGAAAACTAATGTCTGTCCGTATTCTTCTAGTGGTTCACTGTCTATTATGAAAAGATCCGCCCGGCTCTACTGACAGTAAACTCCCCCCAAAATGCTTTTTTTCTTGTCATCAACTGGTATGAAAATATACAATGTATCCAATGACGTACAAAGATATCATAAAAAGTAAGTCCCACCAGGCTAATTACATTCAGTACGTAGAATATATGTTTATAGAAATGGCCATATACGTAAGAATAAAGGGATTGTCCAGGATCGGGACATGGTTGATACTGATGAGCTGTACACGGTGTAGGTCATCAGAATCAGATCAGTCAGTGTCCGACACCCTAACTGGTGGATGCGACCATCGGACGCTGTATACCAAGTATATGGCCGGAAGCAAACCTGTTTCTATTCAAGTGAATGGGAGCAGAACTTCAGATTAGATTGCTACACTCTATGAACTGCAACACTGTAGCCCTACTCACATTCACTTGAACAGGAGCATGGCTGCTTCCAGCCATATACTTAGTATACAACTATGTTTATATGGGAATGTCCCAACTCCTTCTTGATGGCAGATGTCAGGGGTAAGAAGAATTGGACTGTTAGATTTGAACATGTCCAATCCCTTTATTCTCAGGCGATATAAGAGATATTCTGCCTTGGTTATTCCCAGATTATGCTATTAGATTTCAGGAGAAACAAGCATTTAAGTTCCTCTTATCTAACAGGGAGTCTGCTTTCTGATATCTGCTGGAGACCATTGCTGCTTACATCTAGAGGTTAAGGGTATGGCCACCAATATTGCACATTGCATAGAGCGGGTAAAATCTTCACCGCAGGTCACTTATCTATTGCCTGATCCAGTGAGTAGTAACACAGATAATCTTTGAGAAATTGTACTTCATTTTTTATTCTTTTAGATTTAACGTGCCAAATATCACAAGCCAGCTCATCAGACGTACATGTGAAACCTGGACCATGTCCAAATATACAGACTCAGAGAAGTCCCTTGTAGCCAGATATCTAGCCCACAGCACTATCATGGCAGAAAGGACTTACAGGGAGAAAACCCTTAGCGATATATGTCAGGCGTCAAAATTAGTGGCACAAGTGGGGACAAATCTGAATGAAAACCAGGAAAGCAATTCAAGGTAACATATCATATCCTTGTCTATATCTGCATGGAATAATAACATGCTTCTTTCATTTTATACTTTCTATGGCCTTCACCCTTTACAGTATATTCTTAATTGTCCACTTTCTTTTCCCAAAAGTGAGGAACATGAATCCCACAATACAAGAGAAGAGCAGAGACCATCTGAGCATGAGCAAGCACACTCCTCAAGGTAATAGAGACTTAACATCCTGTTGTTCTATTCATCCACATACTATGGTAGCCCACAATGTAAATGTCTATTATACGACCTGTATCCGTACACATCTCCCACCTTGCTGTTAGACCCCAGCCTTATATTAGCTCACCCTCACAGTGACATGACAAGGCATACCCACATCTCAAAAATCGTACAGATGCTATACACTTAGTAACATGGACAAACACCCAGCAGTCTTATACAGCAAAGTACCTATTAAAAAGGTATATGTAGTGTTTGTAACTAGAGATGAGCGAACAGCATTCGATCGAATAGCTATTCGATCAAATATCAGGCTGTTCGAGAGATTCGATTCCAAACGCAGTAAAAATTTGTTTCCCCTCCCACCTTCCCTTGGTGCACACCAATAACTGTGCAGGGGAGGTGGGATAGGAAGTAGGAAAACATAGGCATCGAAAAAAAATCGGAAAAAGTAAAGTAATGCGTTATGCAGGAGCTGAGTATTTCTCACAGGAATGCATTGACCAGCGTTGATTGGCCGAATGTACAGCATTGGGCCAATCAACGCTGGTTCTGCCGGAGGCTCGTCTGTGAGGAGGCGGAGTTTAAGATCGGTCCATAGCAGTCTCCATTGCGGTCCAATCTCAGGTGTAGCAGTGTTGAGCACACAGCTCTGCTGCATCTCAGGTGTAGTAGAGTTGAGCGCACAGCTCTGCTACATCTCAGGTGTAGCAGAGTTGAGCGCACAGCTCTGCTACATCTCAGGTGTAGCAGAGTTGAGCGCACAGCTCTGCTGCATCTCAGGTGTAGCAGAGCTGTGCGCTCAACTTTGCTACACCTGAGATGTAGCAGAGCTGTGCACTCAACACTGCTAAACCTGAGATCGGACCACAATGGAGGCTGCTGTGGACCGATCTTAGACTCCGCCTCCTCACAGACAAGCCTCCGGCAGAACCAGCGTTGATTGGCCGAATGCTGTACACCAAATCAGTTTGGGATTTGGTTTATCCAAATTTGTTCAGCTATCCCAAAGATATAAGCCCTTTTAGTGTTGATGCTGATAAGGGTCTACTAGCTACATGGTTGGGAACATTACAACACACAGAGACCCTGCCCTAGAGGTAGCACAGTATTACCACCTGCATGGCTAGTATACTTTAATTTGAATAAAGACTAACAGGGCTTATATCTTTGGAATAGCTGAATGGATTTGGATAAACAAAATGCTCAGGGTGACAGTGGTTATCAGATGATGTAGGTCATTGGCATGTTCTTTTTAAAGGGGTTTTGCAGGCTAGGGTGCAATTTTATACTGATGACCTATTCTCATTCTCATAATGGGTCATCAGTATTAGATTGGTGGGGACCTGGCTAACACACACAGATCAGCTGCTCCCCTGTATATGATCTGATGTGCTTCTGCACCAGAACATATAAAGGGGACAGAACAGGGAACAGAAGGCTCCATTCCACAGTATATTGGTGGTGCCGGAGGACTGCAGCTCTACTTCTATTTTGCTTCCAGCTTGGTCCCTTGAATAGATTCCAGCATTGGATGATGCCTGGAACAGCTGATGTTTGCGGGGTCAGATGGTCAGAAACCCATCACTGATCCTGGGGACAGACTGATTAGAAAACATTTATTACATCACACTTATTTTTCCAAAAGTGCCGAACCAGATCGTGAAGCTCATGAAAGACAAAAGAGAAAGATGCAAATGAGCGATCCGACAAGAAAGTCAAGGTAATAGCTGTAATATAATAAGTGTTGGTTATTGTTGCCATGATCACTCATTATACATGCATGAGGGAATCTAAGCAGGAAATACTTAAAGGGATTGTCCTTACAGGCCATCAATATTAGATCGGCAGGGTCAGCCATCAATAGCAGAAACTGGGTAACCCTCTTAAAAAGGTTATGTAAGACCTAATATTACTGATCTATCCATAGGAGATTGCTGAGGGTCCGACACTTGTGGTTGTTTCCAGCCTTGACACCCAAAGCAAAATTTCCACTGATGGAATGCCGCATCTCTGTCAACCCCCATATTTTTCTGGGTTGCATTAAAATTGGTGTAACTATAATATAAAGGGGTATTTCAGCAAGAATAAGTCACTCAATAAATCGGAATGACCGCTGGTAGAGCTTAATACTGTAGTAATATAGCGATTTCACTCCATACTGCAATATACTATTGTATACTATGGTATAAGCAATCTATGGTATAAGCTTACAAAGTGAACTTTCTATCTTATGTAACACAACAATGCTCTCATGGTCACTATTGACCACAGAATATTAGGGGTTAAGTAACCAGGATTAGAGTTTGCTCCAATCCCAGTAGTTGCGGTGGGGGGTTGGGTAGCAGCCCCTGCTGATGGTCCAGGCTCATCTCCATTGACCGCACCCTATGTAAGTGACCATCCGCCGGTGGCGTGAATGTTAAGAATGGTGTGGGAAAGGGTTAATCTAAAGTGCCTTATATATTTTGAAATAAAAGGGAACCAAAGGAGAAGTTACGTCGGGCAGCTGAGGATCCCTTGGAAAGAATTGACGGTGATTCTGAAGAACCTAAAAGACAAAGACAAGATCAAACAAGTGTATCAAGGTAAATAATGTGACTATAGGTTATTAGTCTATAGGTATCCTAGCATTATATCCTGACATCACTGGCATAGCTATAGGGGTCACAGAGGTCACAGGTACACCCAGGACTCAAAACCAGGAGGCATTGACACGGAATCCCTGGCTGTTACATCTATTGGTTTCTACGGATGGGCTCGAAATTTCCCTTAACAAAATGACCCAGTGTTGCAGCAGAAGACCATGTGGTTGGTGGAGACCATATGTAGGGGGCTGGGAGATGTCGGGTATGGTGGGCTGGGTTATTTCATGTGTGGTGGACTGGTGGAGGCAGTTTGTGCTGGACTGGTGGAGACCGTGTGTGGTGGGATGGTGGAGACCGTGTGTGGTGGGCTGGTGGAGACTGTATGTGGTGGACTGGTGGAGGCAGTTTGTGCTGGACTGGTGGAGACTGTATGTGGTGGACTGGTGGAGATTGTATGTGGTGGGCTGGTGGAGACTGTATGTGGTGGGCTGGTGGGGCAACCATGAGATGAACAATTCACAGGGGATGATAATGTATAGGGGGAGAATTATTTTAAAAAATACTCGGATATTAACAACAGTGGTAGAGTCTATCTATCTATCTCTCGGCGACATATCTATCTATCTATCTATCTATCTATCTATCTATCTATCTATCTATCTCCTATCTATCTATCTACTGTATCTATCTATCTATCTATCTATCTATCTATCTCCTATCTATCTATCTATCTATCTATCTATCTATCTATCTATCTATCTACCTCATATCTATCTATCTATCTATCTATCTATCTATCTATCTATCTCCTATCTATCATCTATCTACCTCATATCTATCTGTCTCCTATCTATCTATCTATCTATCTATCTATCTATCTATCTATCTATCTATCTATCTATCTATCTATCTATTGTATCTCCTATCTATCTATCTATCTATCTATCTATCTATCTATCTATCTATCTATCTATCTATCTATCTATCTATCTATCTATCTATCTATCTATTGTATCTCCTATCTATCTATCTATCTATCTATCTATCTATCTATCTATCTATCTATCTATCTATCTATCTCTCATATTTATGTGATATCTAACATATCTTTATCAATATAATCCATCTACCTCTCTCTCATATCATCGATAGATAGAAGGAATATAAGGGGTCTTCCCACAATAATCATATAACATAGAGGACCCCCTCTTTCACTATGGTTACACTTTTCTGTTGTGGATCCCATCACTCACATTTCCCTGTTTTCTTAAAGGCATACCGCCTCAGAGGTGAGAATTGTGAGAGTTCCTGTACTCCGTCTCCAAAGGATTGATGAAATAGACAAGGTAAAATCTCTATATGATAATGTTTTCATGTGACCTAGAAGGACATGTATTCTATTATTGCTACCTGCTAATGCTGGCCCTATAATTTACTATCTCCATGTAGTATACTACACTATTCATTAATCCCTTCACACACATCCCATCTATTTCAATAAGGGACCTGGCTAAGGGGAGGTGGGCCCCATCTTTTTAGTGTCCCATAGGAGGCTCCATCCATATATGCCCTTGCAGGAACAATTACCCAGAGGTAAAAACATCACATTGAAATATATAAACTTATTGAATTTGTAGTCCACGTTCCCCAAATCCTAAAGCGTATTATGTGACTTTTCAGGATAAGATGCTATTTCTGGTCAGTATGTGACTTGTATTCTTCAGTTTCCCCTCTTTAAATTTTATATATATATATATATATATATATATATATATATATATATAGTGAGAGAGTGGAGGGTGTGGTCTGGGAAGACTGGTACATTCCAGCCAGGCACCTAAAGGGTGTATGGTAGAGGTTCACACCAGGGGGGTCTTGAGGGGGAGTTCACACGGAGTTACGTGCCGCGTGATGTGGCACGTAGACGCCGCGGGACCCTTTGCGGGCTGTACACGCTCCCATTGATTTCAATGGGAGCGGGGATCGTATGCGCCGCGCTAGTTTGCGGCCATGAATAAATGCACGGCCGCAAACTAGCGCGGTGCATACGATCCCCGCTCCCATTGAAATCAATGGGAGCGTGTACGGCCCGCAAAGGGTCCCGCGGCGTCTACGTGCCACATCACGCGGCACGTAACTCCGTGTGAACTCCCCCTGAGTGTGAAGACTAGCAGTGTGGCACCACACTGACAGAGCTGATCACTCCATACTAAACCTACAGAGCAGGTACTGTGCCACCCATTGTTGCTGCCAAGGTGGGAGCCTGGTAGGCAGTCTCCTGTATAGTCAGGGAAAAGTGTTCCTATGTTTAAGTCAGTTCTCAGCCGAGAAGGTGTTTGTTTTTGTTATTTGTGCCTTTGCAAAGGCAGTGTATGCACTACAAGTGAATAAAGCCTGAACTTGTGTGCAACCCAGTGTCTGTGTCCCTGTTTCCTGCACAGGAAACTGCTGCAAGCATCTACCTGAGCATTTCCCATATATATAGAGAGAGAGAGAGCGTTGGCCAAAAGTATTGACACTCCTGCAATTCTGTCAGATAATACTCATTTTCTTCCGGAAAATTATTGCAATCACAAATTCTTTGGTATTATTATCTTCATTTAATTTGTCTTCAATGGAAGACCACAAAAAGAATTGTCAAAAAGCCAAATTGGATATAATTCCACACCAAACATAAAAAAGGGGGTGGACAAAAGTATTGGCACTGTTTTAAAAATCATGTGATGCTTCTCTAATTTGTGTAATTAACAGCACCTGTTACTTACCTGAGGCACCTAACAGGTGGTGACAATAACTAAATCACACTTGCAGCCAGTTGAAATGGGTTAAAGTTGACTCAACCTCTGTCCTGTGTCCTTGTGTGCACCACATTGAGCATGGAGAAAAGAAAGAAGACCAAAGAACTGTCTGAGGACTTGAGAAGCAAAATTGTGAGGAAGCATGAGCAATCTCAAGGCTACAAGTCCATCTCCAAAGACCTGAATGTTCCTGTATCTACCGTGCGCAGTGTCATCAAGAAGTTTAAAGCCCATGGCACTGTGGCTAACCTCCCTAGATGTGGACGGAAAAGAAAAATTGACAAGAGATTTCAACGCAAGATTGTGCGGATGGTGGATAAAGAACCTCGACTAACATCCAAACAAGTTCAAGCTGCCCTGCAGTCCGAGGATACAACAGTGTCACCCCGTACTATCCGTCGGCGTCTGAATGAAAAGGGACTGTATGGTAGGATACCCAGGAAGACCCCACTTCTTACCCAGAGACATAAAAAAGCCAGGCTGGAGTTTGCTAAAACTTACCTGAGAAAGCCAAAAACGTTTTGGAAGAATGTTCTCTGGTCAGATGAGACAAAAGTAGGAAAAGGCATCAACATAGAGTTTACAGGAAAAAAAAGAGGCCTTCAAAGAAAAGAACACGGTCCCTACAGTCAAACATGGCGGAGGTTCCCTGATGTTTTGAGGTTGCTTTACTGCCTCTGGCACTGGACTGCTTGACCGTGTGCATGGCATTATGAAGTCTGAAGACTACCAACAAATTTTGCAGCATAATGTAGGGCCCAGTGTGAGAAAGCTGGGTCTCCCTCAGCGGTCATGGGTCTTCCAGCAGGAAAATGACCCAAAACACACTTCAAAAAGCACTAGAAAATGGTCTGAGAGAAAGCACTGGAGACTTGTAAAGTGGCCAGCAATGAGTCCAGACCTGAATCCCATAGAACACCTGTGGGGGAGAGATCTCTTGATGGCAGTTTGGAGAAGGCCCCCTTCACATCTCAGGGGGGACCTGGAGCAGTTTGCCAAAGAAGAATGGTCTAAAATTCCAGCAGAGCCTTGTAAGAAACTCATTGATGGTTACCGGAAGCGGTTGTGCGCAGTTATTTTGTCTAAAGGTTGTGCTACCAAGTATTAGGCTGAGGGGGCCAATACATTTGTCCGGCCCATTTTTGGAGTTTTGTGTAAAATGATCAATGATTTGACTTTTTTTTCATTCTCTTTTGTGTTTTTTCATGGCAAGCAAAATAAATGAAGATATTAATACCAAAGAGTTTGTGCTTGAAATCATTTTCTGGAAGACAACGAGTATTATCTGACAGAATTGCAGGGGGGCCAATACTTTTGGCCAACACTGTATAACACTGTATATATCTGGGGTTGCTAGGTGGGGTGGCATAGACACACAAGTCCAGTTTCTTTAGTCCAAAACAATAGTAGAGTTTTATTTTTCAAAAAAAAAGGTAGTGCAGCAACAAAAGGTAACAATACAAAAATAAATCCCTGCCCGGCTAGGCTCTAACTAAACACAGAATAGGTTACCTCACCTAGAATAACAGAAATCCAAAAGCCAGTAGAATCATTCAGGACACAGCTCCAAACATATGAACTCTCTACAGTATTTGGCTCTCCAGCCAAGCTCTGCCAAAGTGCTGCTGCTGGAGCAACTTCTTAAGCCTCCTTGACAAGGAGACTCTCTGCAGCTGAGTCGCTGCTGGAACACCCCCAAAGTGCGGACTGGACTGGAGGGGGGGGGGGGGTGGAGGTGGAATGACAGGTCCCACTACCAAACCTACCTGTCATTCCTAAAAATCCAGCCCAATACTGAGCGTTTACCAAAGTGCTCAGCTGTCTGCTGAGAACAAACATTCCTTCTGGAGTTTTCTCATCTCACCCACCTGAGTAGTCTGGGCGAGATGTACACCCCCTCCATTACCTGACCAGCTATATATATATATATATATATATATATATATATATATATATATATATATACATACACACACATGCAGGGCATATATAGAGAAGTACTGACATCTACTGATGTGAATAGAGTGCTCTATGTGCTATTTGTTAAAGAAAGCTTCTATTTAGCTCCGGCATCAGTCTAAACCTGTCTTTCTGCATTTCTGCATGTCTCTGTTAACCCCCCCCCCCATAGCCTTATGTAAATCAGTTTTATTTTTGTCTTGTGCAGCACTTACGGAAATCACATACATGAAGAGCTCTCATGTGAAGCCAGAACACTTATGGAACAGCTGCCCAGGTTCTATATGGAGTGGTCTTTAGGGATTTACGCATAGCATATATGGGATATATGATAAAATATATGTGATATTGGCACTTTATGTAAGACCAGAGTGATGGCACTATGCACTTTACAGCCATGGAGGTATCACTGGGTTATTATAAGACTATATTCAGGTTACATTATTGTGTTTTGGGGATTTTATTAGTTTTTGGTTTGTTTGTTTTGTACTTTGTAGTATTTTAAGATCTATTTTTATAAAACTTGTTCAGATCTCGTAGCATGAGATAGTGAAAGGTGTTTGTTAGCGCCAATTCTTGTACATTACATTGACTCAGGTTCGCTGTTGGGGACAGATTCCTCCCATTATTAGCAGTTCTGTCTAACATGTTCTGTCTGTAAAATGTTTTTGTGAAAAGTTGTTATTTGGAATAAATATATTTCTGTTAAATGGTATTTTTGTCTGCGTGTCTGAAAGATAAATGGGTCTCCAGGACTTCTACGTGAAGGGGGAAGGGTCTGACCACCAGGAAAATTGCGGAAAACAAACACAATAGTTCACATAAGCGCCGAAGATGGTCTCTACTAGTGACTGAGGCTGATAAGCTGATGATCCAATGGATGCAGTAGGGGACATAGCTAGGGTTGTGCGATCGGGATCAGAAAATATCGGATCCGAAATGGCGATCAAGTAAATTTCACAATCACGATCGGGTTCCAATCCCGCATAAAAAAAAATCGAGAATGGAATTCCGATCCCGATCGCTCAACCCTAGTTACCTGCACAGAACTGCTGCTGCTCCCCTAGCTCCGGGCCATTGTTCTCTCTCCTCTCCTCTAGTGTTACTGATGCTGGGAGTAGGCGGGGCTTGTTGTGGCTTAGGGGAGTGTGGGCGGGTACAGAGCGGGGAAACGTGAGTGATTCACTAGGGAGGCGGGGGCGCGTATGGCGCTCTGCCAGAGTCTGAATGAGAGAGGAGAGAAACGGGCAGAGAACAATGGCCCAGAGCTCCGGGGAGCAGCGTACACACCAAGAAGGGAGGTGGCAGTGGTTCTGTGCAGGTAACCGGACAGCAGGGGGGACTAATTAGACAGCGGATTTTTTAATCACTACATAGCATGGAGTCCAAAAATTGAAGCCTTCAAATTTTGGACTACATGCTGTGTAGTGAATAGGATCATTTTTAAAATCCGATTTTCGATCATTAAAAAATCCCATTGACTTGCATTAGGATCGGAATTGGGATTGGGTTCAGATGGATGTTAAATATTATATATTTACAATATTCTCTAGCAGACATGGGGTTAACACTCTACTGACATCATACTCTTATATTTTGGTACATGGGTGCGGTTAGAGTACACCATAGTAGAAATCTCCTTACATAGCTGTAAGATGGAAGGTAACACCCACTCTCATGAACATAAATGAGTGACAGACACACACGTCGGTGTGGTCGTCATCCATGAGGGTCATCCATGAGGGGAATCCATGGGGAATCTATGGCAGGTCTGTCTGCTATCCCTCTCTGTCATCCTGGACAAGATGTCGTGAATATCCCAGATGACCAAACCAGATGACAAGCATGAACCAAGCTGTAACTTCAAGATACCCAGATGATTTAACTTCTCTGAAGATGTAAGCTATTGACAATTGACTGATATTTGTGTTATTTGGACATTTACCCTGTTCCTGTGTTTTCCTTCAAGATATTAATAAACCTCTACACTGATTTATAACAAGCTGACTTCTTCCTATCGTGGATAAGGCCTACAACACGTGACACAAGTCTCACCCCCAACTTCAAGGATATTTAACAATGGAAAATGATCGGAAATTGGATTTTAAAAACGATTCTGAAATTTCAAGATCGGCACAACCCTAGACATAGCGCTTGTTTCCTGAAACCATGCAGCAATAACCTTTTCCTGAAAAGATGATCATTTTGGGAGAATGAAGAGAGGATCTAGAGAGTCTGAGATCTCTTGTGAAATCAGTTTATTCCTTTCCTCACTCAATGGAGGGACAAGCTCAGTACCAGCATCATTTTACACAATGGTTAATGCCCCACTACTGGTAAAACTATTTACTAACATCTCTTATCAAGTCCTTTCCCTAAATAGCTATTAGAATATGATGGTTCTGTTCAAGTATAACACCACCCTATCTCCTTAAAGGGAGTGTCACCAAAACCCAGCATATCACTCCAGCCATGTAAATAGATATTCTGACAGGGTTTTTTGGCCGCCTCAGATTCCGGACCAAAAAACGGTAGCCGCAACTGTATGCGGCTTCTTTTTTATTTTTCAGCCCAAAAAATTTGTGGTTTCAGAGGAAATGGTAAATGTTTAAGAAGCATGTATATTTCTTCCACTCCTAATGTTGGATCAAAACACAGCAGCAAAATATAAAAAAAAAACAGAACAACGAAACAAACAGAAAAACCACTTTCCTGCAATGTGTGTCCTGAGCAGTGGTGTAACTAGGAATGGCGGGGCCCCGTGACAAACTTTTGACATGCCCCCCCCTTCCCCCGAAGCCGAAGACCTCGACCAACCAACCCCTACACCCCCCCGCATTTCTTTTTTTTAATCAACGTTTTAAAGAATCACGGCCGCAAAATAGCACCACGTATACAATCACGTGGCACGTTACTCCGTGTGAACTCCCCCTAAAAGAACAAACATGCAAAATATAGCAGACATTAAGGGGACCGTGCAATGGCAGCGCCCGATTATGGCCAACAGTTTTAATAACATTTTCATAAAGAGGGGTAGTAAGAAAAGGGGTGGGGGGTACGGAGAGAAAAACAAGAAGGGGGGGAGGAGAAGGGTATCATGTGAGTTTGGCAAACTTGAGCCAGGGAGACCAGACTCTAAGAAAGGCAGAGTGTTTGCCCGAGGCCCAGCTCGAGATTTCCTCAAATCTGCACACTTGGTTAACTCTAGTCACCCACTCCGAATGGGAAGGAGCTATGGTCTGTAGCCACTTCTGAAAGATGAGGAACTTAGCAACAGCAATGAGGTGGGTCTTGAGGTATTTCTTA
This sequence comes from Leptodactylus fuscus, assembly GCF_031893055.1. Lineage (NCBI taxonomy): Eukaryota > Metazoa > Chordata > Amphibia > Anura > Leptodactylidae > Leptodactylus > Leptodactylus fuscus. The sequence goes on along the minus strand of NC_134274.1, from coordinate 73,175,313 downwards.
GACGGGGTGAGCTGCACGTCGGGCAAAGCTAAAGCAATGTGATGGAGAGATAATCGAGAGCTGGCCCCACAGACGGATCTTATTGAGGATTCCACCTCCCTCCAGAACCCACGCAGAACTGGACAGGACCACTAAATATGTGATAGAGAGCCTTTCTCCAGACCGCATCGCCAGCAAAGGTCACTATCAGTTAGCTTGTATGCGAAAAGCCATTCAGGTTTTTTGTACCAGCGGGATAAGAGTTTGAAGTGGTTCTCCTGCAGTCTCACACAGCTAGAGAACCCGTGAGAGGTAGACAAAACTTGCTTGACTTGAGTGTCAGACAGGGGGAAACCCAGTTCTTTCTCCTAGGACAAAATGTAGGACGGCATGGGCGGGTTCGGGTTCCTAAGGTACGTATGAAGAACTAATGGGAACTTCCTGAACTTGGGCAATGGGGCCATTATTAATTTTTCAAAGTCAGAGGAGGCATGTCTCAGGGCGAATTTGGAGTGGAACGAGATCAAATGCTTAACATCAGAGATGAGCGAGTACTGTTCGGATCAACCGATCCGAACAGCATGCTCCATAGAAATGAATGGATGCACCTGGTACTTCCGCTTTGACGGCGGCCGGCCGCTTAACCCCCCGCATGCCGGCTACGTCCATTCATTTCTATGCGAGCGTGCTGTTTGGATAGGCTGATCCGAACAGTACTCGCTCATCTCTACAAACATGCACTGCATGTAACATGTTCAGGGTAGGTAGGTCACTTAAGGTCTGGAGGGCATCTTCAGTCCCTGGTTGAATGAGGGATGATAAGGTCTCATCATCTAATCTGGACCATAGGTCGTGGGGGCCCTGTACAGAGAGCACATCTGGTAGTAAACAGAATGGCATAGCTCGCGAGGGGAAAGATGCAAGGAACTTTTTCAATTTTGACCATAGGGCACGTGAGTAGGTGGCTAAGTCCAGCTCTATTGCTCCTAGTGTCAGCGCCTACCCATAAGTCCTTAAGGAAGGAGGGGCCATGAGTAGCTCTCAAAAACTGAGAAACAGCAGAGTTTCTCGCTGGTCGTACTAGCTCTAGGCATCGTACGAGTTGAATAGCTCTATAATATTCAAATCGTCAGGGAGGCCCATTCCTTCAGCCCGCTTATGTCTAACCAACAATGAATGGGCCAATCTGGGTCGTTTGCGTTTCCACACAAACCTGCCAAAAAGTGATATCACCGTCTTGAAAAAAATCAGAAGCAGCCTAATGGGCACCATATTCAGTACATACAAGAGTTTTGGCATCATATATGTCTTTAGCAGGTTAATTCTGCCCATCCAGGAGATCAGCGGAGTGTCATATTCATCTAGCAATTTGGATATAATGGATAGTAGTGGTTCGTAGTTTGTTTTGTAGAGATCCAACAAACAGGGGGGCACAGAGATACCCAGATACCTAAGAGGGCCCTTGGACCAGCTGAAGGGAGTGAGGTGCTTTAATCTGCTGACTAAGGACTTGGGCAGGTTGATGTTAAGTAGTTCTGACTTACTGAAATTAACTTTGAAATTGCTTAGAGTTCACAATAACTCCAACTGTCGGGTAAGGGCCGGGAGGGAGAGTTCTGGGTTCGTTATCAGGAATAGGAGGTCATCTGCGAAGGCAATAGCCTGAAGAGAGAGATTACCCGCCTGGAGCAGTGAAATCGCCGTGTCTTGTCTGACACTCTGGAGGTGAGTCTCCATCACCAGTATGAACAACGTAAGGGAGAGCGGACACCCCTGACGCGTGCTGTTTGTAATGTCAAATGGGGGCGAAAGGGTCCCATTAACCTTCAGCCTAGCCGAGGGGTGGGAGTATAGGGTAAAAATGGTGTTAATAAACTGAGTAGGTATTCCAAATTTAGACAGGGTACTGCGCATGAAGCCACAACCCACCCTATCGAAGGCTTTCTCAGCATCAATGCCGAGAAGCACCATGTGTGCCTCTAAGGCCTGTCTCGGCTAAGAGTGGCCGTTCAAGAGAGCATTATAATAGCATACTAGATGTCGGAGGAGGGTTTGTAAAAAAATTTAATAGTAGGGGAGGGACAATCCATCAGGGCCGGGATTCTTCCCCGGAGAGAAACTCAGTATAATGGCCCTGATCTCATCCGCAGTAATTAGCACAAGCAATTTTGAAACCACATGGGGGGGGTTTGGGTAAATTAAGAGAGTCCAGGAAGGCTCTGACTCTCACCTCACCCGCCAACTCCTGGTTCGCACTACATGGCCTTTCTAGATCATACAGGTCTGAATAAAAGTCACAAAAAGCTTGGGCAATATCTGGGGTGGAGCTCACTCTGACATGATGCCTATTAACAACTTGATGTATGTATGTGTGTACTATCTCGGGGCTTCTTAATGAGGGTAGACATTAGGCGACCTCCTTTATTGCCATGGGCAAAAAGCTTCTGTTGATATAGCAGATGAGATTTGGCGGATTTAGCGCCTAGGAAGTTCTTTAAACTTTCTCTAAGAGTCGTCAGTTCCACCAGTGTCTGCGCAACTCCAGAGGCCTTATGCATCCTTTCTATCTCTCCCTGTAATTTCCTTTTGAATCTCGACCCAACCGAGAAAAAATGCCTCTAACATATGATTTGTGAACCTCCCAGATTACCCAGGTGGGGGAGGCAGGCGGTGGAGAAGGGTTGGAAGCGGTATTCTGCTCAAAAAAAATATCAAGGGGGGGTGGAGTCTGACCACGCACAGTGAAGGATGCAAGGATTCTAAGCTCCGTCACACATGGCTTAATTCAGCCTCCCAAACAGCTTCTACAACTGCTAAAATGGGCAAGAACGTCTCGGAACCTCCGGGCACTCCTAAACTAGCGAAACAGCAGGGTGATATCCACAAATTTGTTAAAAAGAAGACCGAGTACTCACCAGCCGTGCCTTCCAAGATATGAGACGGAGGAGGACTCGGAAGCCGAGAGCATGGCGTTCATTCACCATGCATTCTGAACAACTCGAGTCGGAACAAGCTACAGTGTCCATGGCACTTCTCCAAAAGGCTTTAGCAAAGGCACTACATCCAGTTATGTCGGAAATGGCAGCAATCAGGTCAGACTTGCAAAATATGGGGCAGAGGGTGTCGCAGCTGGAGAATGGCGCCACGGCTCTCACTAAACATGCCTGTTTAAAGATTACATAGACAGGTCACTGGTTCTGGTCGAAGACCAGGAAAATAGGGGGAGGAGGAAGAATTTACTTTTTGAAAGGCATACCCAAACAGAACGGAGCTGAAAACCTAAATGAGGTAGCACTTCAAATCTTTACTGAGCTCCTTGGGACTGATAGAGCGAAAGACATTAAAATAGAAAGGATTCATAGAGCGCTCAGGCCCAAACCACAATAGGGGGGGACCCCCAAGAGATGTTATATGCGGCCTGCTGGCGTACCCGGATGTCGCAGACATTTTGGCGGCTGCTAGAAACAAACCCACTATTCTGTTTGCTGATTCAGAAATTGCTATTTTTCAAGATATTGCTCAATCCATTCTAGCCAAACGTAGATTGCTTAAACCGTTGTTGGATGTTCTTAGAGCGAAGGAGATAAAATACGCTTGGCTTTATCCTTTCGGCCTCGCAGTCATACATAAGGGGAAAAGGATCATGATTCACTCTACTGCGGACTTGCCATCTTTGTGGACCCATCTGCGTATGGAACCATTGGATATACCTTGCTGGCTCCCCACACCACCTCTACCAGATTGGCCGGATTTACCAGACTGTGACCAGTGGCCGCAAAGCCATAGAATCAAGTCACCGAAAACGAAGAAGTTCCTGGCTCGCTTGAGACAAGGAGTGGTCAGGATTTGAACCTAGGGACTGCAGTGTCCTAGGCGGTAGCTTTGCAAACTGAGCTATTCAGCCTCCTGGACAGCTCCAGTGCTGATCCGAGCCTAGTTCCCGCTGGCTCTAATTCTAGTTCCTGCCTCTCTGGGTTGCTCCACCCTGTTCTCTGATTGTGCTTCCTATTTAAGCCCAGCCTTGCACTTCCTGCTTTGCGAGATTATTGTGCTCTGCATATTATCAAGCTGCCTTACTGCCCTGCTATCAACCCAGACGCTCATCTCATCTCATCTCATCTCATCTCATCTCGTGTACTGACTACTGGCTTGTCCCTGACCATGGTATTTGCTTTCTCCTCAAACTCTGACGCTCACCTCGTGTACCGACCTCTGGCTTTCCCTTCTGACGATTCCTTGGACTTTGATGTGGCACCTCACCGCTCGACTGTTACCGAACCCTTGGCTAGCTCCCGACCACATTTCCAGCCTTACAAGTAAGTCTTCGGGGCCACACGGTGGCTCAGTGGTTAGCACTGCAGCCTTGAAGTGCTGGAGTCCTGGTGTTCAAATCCCACCAAGGGCATAAAACCATCTGCAAGGAGTTTGTATGTTCTCCCCGTGGTTGCATGGATTTCCATCCCATATTCCAAAAAAGACATAATGATAGGGAAAAATGTACATTGTGAGCTCTATGTCGGGCTTACAATCTACATAAAAAAAAAAAAGTAAGTCTTCATCCAGGTGGTAGCAACCTTAGACTCCAAACCAGACCCAAAACCCTTACAGAATAATCTCGCCCTAAAATGGAGTATGTTGTGACTACCTTGAGGCAGCAAGTGGCTGAGCTTCAAGAATTTGGTTCTACTTACCAAGAAAAATTTTGTAAGTTACAAACCCTTGTGCTGGATCAACAACGAGATATCATGGAACTGCAAAAACAACTCCTGGAAATGCGCAATTCAGGCTCAGATTTAAATACTCGTATGCCTCTGCCATCAAAGTTCAGTGGGGACCGTCACCATTACCGAGGATTTCTTAACCAATGCCGTATCTACTTCCAAATGCAACCTGCTCCTTTTACTAGTGACAGGAAAAAAGTGCTATTTATCATTAACCTGCTGTCAGATGAAGCTCTAGCATGGGCAACCCCTTATGTGGAAAAGAACTCTGAGCTCCTCAATGATTTTGAAAACTTTATCACTGCTATGGATCAAGTCTTTGATGACCCAAATCGTTGTGCCACAGCTGAGACCAAATTACATAACCTGCGTCAAGGACGTCGCTCAGTTGGTGAATACACAGCGGAATTTCGACGTTGGGTAGCTGACACCACATGGAATCTAGCAGCCCAAAAGAGTCAATTTCGACGAGGGTTATCAGAGCTTGTAAAGGATGAGCTTGCCAGAGTTGAGGCTCCTGATGGTCTGGAGGATTTTATACAATTGAGTATCCGGATTGATCAGAGACTTACTGAATGTAGAAAAGAGAGACTGCGTATATTTGGAAACCAACCCACCTATTCTTTCAGTCACTCAGAATTGAACACTCAGCAAAAGACTGAACCCTTACCAGAACCTATGCAGATTGATGTAATCCAAAAACCTCTTAGTGCCGTTGAGAAAGAGAGGCGCCGTACAGCAAATTTGTGCCTCTATTGTGGGGGATCAGGACATTATGCCATCAAGTGTCCCAACAAGTTTCAAAGGTCTATAGCCTGCACCAGTGCTAAGGCAGACAGCAATCTTGAACTTTCTGAACTGCCGGATTCAGTTATGCAGACCATCTCATCTGTGACCCAAAATGAAAACAAAATGTATTCGGCATCCTCTCATTTTGTCATTCCAATTCAGGTCATGGTTGGGAGCCATAAAATACAGTGTCCTGCCATGTTAGATTCCGGCGCGGGGGGAAATTTTATGGACTTACAATTTGCGCTCGACAATAACATTGCATGTAGAATAGAATCCGTGCCAATTGATATGGAAACTGTTGACGGTTCACCTTTGTCATCTGGACCTGTAACTCATGAAACAATGGAACTTGGAATCTGTATTGAACCTGCTCATCATGAAACTATTAGTTTTCATTTGATTTCTTCTCCCAAGTTTCCCGTGATTTTAGGAATTCCATGGTTTGCTGTCCATAATCCTTCTATCAACTGGGAATCACGGACTGTTACTTTTCCTTCTGAATACTGTAAGGACAATTGTTATATGTGTTTAGCCATCCAAGAGCAAACAAAATTTTCCAAGATTCCTCACCAGAATTATGAGTTGCCACCACAGTACCAACAGTTCAGTGATGTCTGCAGCAAGAAAAAAGCTGATCAACTACCTCCTCATCGTCCTTATGATTGTCCCATTGAGTTGCTGCCTGGAGCTACTATTCCTTTTGGCAGAATTTACAATCTCTCTGAACCAGAATTAAAAGGGCTCAGAGAATACTTGGATGAGAATTTAAAGAAACTCTTCATTCGACCCTCCTCATCCCCTACTGGGGCACCTGTGTTCTTTGTGGAGAAGAAAGACTCAACTTTGAGACCATGTATTGACTACAGAGAACTGAATAAGATGACTATTAACCCCTTCCCGCCGATGGCATTTTTTGATTTTCGTTTTTCGTTTTTGACTCCCCTCCTTCTAAACCCCATAACTTTTTTATTTCTCTGCTCCCAGAGCCATATGAGGTCTTAATTTTTGCGGAACAAATTTTTCTTGATGATGCTACCATTAATTATTCTATATAATGTACTGGGAAGCAGGAAAAAAATTCAGAATGGGGTGGATTTGAAGAAAAAATGCATTTCTGCGACTTTCTTACGGGCTTTGGTTTTACGGCGTTCACTGTGCAGCCAAAATGACATGTCCCCTGTATTCTGTGTTTCGGTACGGTTCCAGGGATACCAAATTTATATGGTTTTATTTACATTTTGACCCCTAAAAAAAATTCCAAAACGGTGTTAAAAAATTTTTTTTCTAAAAGTTGCCATATTCCGACGGCCGTAACTTTTTTATACATAGGTGTACGGGGATGCATAGGGCGTCTTTTTTTGCGGGGCTGGGTGTACTTTTTAGTTCTACCATTTTCGGGAAATGTTATTGCTTTGATCACTTTTTATTCAAATTTTTATCAGAATCAAAACAGTGAAAAAACGGCGGTTTGGCACTTTCGACTATTTTTCCCGCTACGGCGTTTACCAAACAGGAAAAATATTTTTATAGATTTGTAGAGCGGGCGATTTCGGACGCGGGGATACCTAACATGTATATGTTTCACAGTTTTTAACTACTTTTATATTTGTTCTAGGGAAAGGGGGGTGATTTGAACTTTTAATACTTTTTATATTTTTTTTACTTTTTTTTTATTTTATTTTTTGCATTTATTAGACCCCCTAGGGGTGTTGAACCCCAGGGGGTCTGATCACTAATGCAATGCATTACAATGCTAATGCATTGCAATGCATTGCAAAAAATCATCATCTCTTTTGCGGGCTGCATACACCAGCCTGCAAAAGAGAGAATTTGCAGACCGGCTGGGAGCCTTTAACAAGGCTCCCGGCTGTCATGGCAACATGACGTCGGCCCTGGAGCATGCTCCAGGAGCCGGCGATCCCTGCCAAAATGGCGGCGCCCATGCGCCGCCGGGAAAATGGCGCCCCCGGCGCCTTTGACAGCAGGGCCGGAGGGGTTAATGCCTCCGATCGGTCCGGGGACCGATCGGAGGGATTAGAGCCGGTTGTCTACTGCTTAAAGCAGTAGACACCCGGCGGCTATGACGGCCGCCCAGCTCCCGGGCGGTCGCCATAGTTACAGACCCGACACGCGCCGTACTATTACGGCGCATGTCGGGAAGGGGTTAAAAACCATTACCCTCTTCCTCTAATTCCGGAGTTGCTGGAAAGACTCCGTTCTGCTAACATTTTTACCAAACTAGATTTAAGAGGCGCCTACAATCTTGTACGCATTCGTCCAGGGGATGAGTGGAAGACTGCTTTCAGAACTAGATATGGACATTTTGAATACCTGGTTATGCCTTTCAGTCTCTGTAACACCCCTGCAACCTTTCAACATTTTGTGAACGATGTGTTTCGGGATTGCTTGGACCAATTTGTTGTTGTGTACCTTGATGACATCCTTATATTTTCAGACACCTTGGAGGAACATCGCAGACATGTTCAATTAGTCTTGGAACATCTATTGGAGAATAATCTTTATATCAAACTGGAAAAATGTGAATTCGAACAAAGATCCAATTTCTTGGATATATCATCTCTCCAGAAGGTCTGAGTATGGATCCTAGTAAAATCAAAGCTGTAATGGATTGGCCCACTCCAAGAAATCTTAAAGATATCCAGCGATTTATAGGGTTTGCGAATTTCTACAGGAGATTCATAGAAGACTTTTCCAAAATCATCTTACCAATCGCTTTACTCACAAAGAAAAGACAAGTATTTTTATGGTCCCCAGAGGCACAAGTTGCTTTTGACAAACTAAAAACTCTCTTCACTTCGGCGCCCATACTGGTCCATCCAAACCCTGAATTACCTTTTGTGGTTGAAGTGGACGCCTCAGATTATGCTGTGGGAGCAGTCCTGTCTCAACGAGTTGGAGACAAGATGCAACTACAGTACATCCATGTGCTTTTCTTTCTCATACCATGACATCAGCAGAAAGAAATTATGACATAGGAAACAAAGAACTATTGGCTATTAAAGTTGCGTTCACTGAATGGAGACATCTTTTGGAAGGAGCTAATCTTCCAGTAACTGTCCTTACTGACCACAAAAATTTAGAGTTCATCCGTACAGCTAAAAGATTGTCGGCAAGACAAGCAAGATGGGCCTTGTTTTTCTCTAGATTCAAATTCATCATTTCTTATCGTCCAGGTTCAAGAAATGGCAAGGCTGATTCCTTGTCCAGGAATATTGCCGAACCAGAGGAGGGGTCTAAACCAGAGTCTACTATTTTATCTTCCAAAAATTTTGTAGGAATACTGGACTCCAAAGATCTTTTAACCATGCTCAGAGAAGGATATCAGAATGACTCCTTCCTCAACCATCCTTCTAAAGATGTGGACCTTTGTTTTATAGAGGGGTTTTGGAAGCAGGAACACAGAATATATGTTCCTGAAACTGCTCGACTTGAAGTCCTCAAATTGGTCCATGATTCTAAACTTGCAGGGCATCTTGGAGTGATGAAAACTTACGACTTATTGCTTCGTTCATTTTGGTGGCCTAACTGTAAGAACGATGTTAAAAAATATGTATCCTCCTGTTTAACATGTGCACGAAATAAGACACCGCGATCTTCTCCTCTAGGTCTTCTTCAACCACTTCCAGTTCCATCTAGGCCTTGGGGATCAATTTCCATGGATTTTATTGTAGACCTTCCCCCATCTAAGGAAATGACTACCATTCTTGTTGTGGTGGACCGACTCACAAAGATGGCCCATTTCATTCCAGTCAGAGGAATTCCTACTGCAAAACAAACTGCAGAATTAATGATTAAGGAGATATTCAGGTTGCATGGAATTCCTGACAATGTAATTTCAGATAGAGGTGTTCAATTCACATCAAGGTTTTGGAAGAACTTCTGTACAGCCTTAGGAGTAACAATAAATTTGTCTTCTGCTTTTCACCCTCAGTCTAATGGCCAGACGGAAAGGACAAACCAAACTCTTGAACAATACCTCCGCTGTTTTGTTTCTTACCTTCAAGATGACTGGGTGGACTATTTACCAACAGCAGAATTTGCCTACAACAACTCCATACACAGTGCTACATCTCAAAGTCCATTTTTTGCTAATGTTGGCCTACATCCAGTATTTATTCCTAACCTCCCTCTTAGTATTCCTATTCCTGCTGTTGTTACTGACAGATTAACAAAATTGCAAGAAACCCAGAGGAAACTAACAGAGATGCTACAAGAAGCTCAAGAAGTCTATAAAAAAGCTGCGGATAAACGTCGTAAAGTACCTCCTACCTATAAAATTGGTGATAAGCTTTGGCTATCTACTAGAAATCTGAAAACACATGTTCCATCTCCAAAATTGGGCCAAAAATTCATAGGACCATTCCAGATTACTGCACAAGTCAACCAAGTTGCTTTCCGGCTCAAACTCCCTAATAGATTGAAAATACACCCTGTATTCCACGTATCATTGCTCAAACCATTCAATGAAAACCCGTTTCCAGGGAGAAATCAGCCACCTCCTGCCCCAGTAAAAGTTCAAGGGGAGGAAGAATATGTTGTTGAACAAATCTTGGACTCCAGACTTTTCAGAGGTCAACTACAATATCTGGTGCAATGGAAGGGTTATGGACCAGAAGAGAACTCATGGGAACCAGAAAGCAATGTTCACGCCCCTAGGTTTACAAGGGCATTTCATCTAAGGTATCCTGAGAAACCAGCTCCTAAGATGTCCAGAGGCCATCCTGAAAGGAGGGGACTATTGTCAGGATTTGAACCTAGGGACCGCAGTGTCCCAGGCGGTAGCTCTGCAAACTGAGCTATTCAGCCTCCTGGACAGCGCCAGTGCTGATCCGAGCTTAGTTCCCGCTGGCTCTAATTCTAGTTCCTGCCTCTCTGGGTTGCTCCACCCTGTTCTCTGATTGTGCTTCCTATTTAAAACCAGCCTTGCACTTCCTGCTTTGTGAGATTATTGTGCTCTGCATATGATCAAGCTGCCTTACTGCCCTGCTATCAACCCAGACGCTCATCTCATCTCGTGTACTGACTACTGGCTTGTCCCTGACCACGGTATTTGCTCTCTCCTCAAACTCTGACGCTCACCTCGTGTACCGACCTCTGGCTTTCCCTTCTGACGATTCCTTGGACTTTGATTTGGCACCTCCCCACTCGACTGTTACTGAACCCTTGGCTAGCTCCCGACCACGTTTCCAGCCTTACAAGTAAGTCTCCATCCAGGTGGTAGCAACCTTAGACTCCAAACCAGACCCAAAACCGTTACAAGGAGTCTCTTAAGTGATATCATACAGTCAGTAACCCTGCTGGCTATTTGTTTCTTATTTGTTCTTTAACTGTTTGCCCATATTGCATTGTGGACTTATTTTGCGGTAGTCCTAGTCATTGTTTTTTCTGCCCTATAGTTATCATTACCCCCGCTCTATTTTTATGCTGCTCTCTTTATTCTATAGGGAATGCTTATGTAAGAAGGGGCTTCTCTATTTACATTTTCAGTATTACGTTTTATATACCAGATGTTCCCCTTATTGTTATGGGATCTAGCTTTTGACTAATATTTTAATTTGTAGTAGTCGTACTTTTCTGAATGTTATATCTGACAGTATTTACCAAGGGAGACTGATAGGGCTGTGCATACCGATCCGACTTATCTCTGGATTATTGTTCCATCCCTATCATCTTCTTATAAGCTAGAATTTCCTATATTGTGTATATTGATCTTGACAACACTTGGGCATAAGTGCACTCGGTAAAGGGCATCTAAGTTTCTAGTGTTCTCATACTTATCTCTCACACATACCTCTCACAGCAGACATACTAATGCTTCAAGAGACTCATTTTAAGGCATCCAACATCCTGAACTTTCAGAAGAAATATTTTAATCAATGGTTCTTCAGCTCTCATCCACTCTCTGCCTCTACGGGCGCGGCCATTGCAATACACCGCTCCACTCCTTTTGTATGTAAACAGTCGCAGATGGATGCTGAGGGTAGATACCTATTAATTAAGGACAAATCACCTTGGCATGTCTGTATGCACCTAATCAAGATCAAGTTAATTGGATTAAACAAACTCTCTCTGACTTGATCAGTTCTCTGAAGGGGAAGTTATTATTGGAGGAGACTTAAATTTTACGCTGAACCCTTTACTAGACGCGTCTACGGGAAAACCGTCAGTCTCACAAGCTGCCATGGCTTCTCTCCAGAGAACATTCCAAGATTTCCATTTAATTGATGCATGGCGATTTTTAGACCCAAATGTTAACCCCTTCCCGCCGATGGCACTTTTTGACTTCCTGACCAAGCTCGATTTTTCAAAACTGACGTGTCACTTTATGTGGTAATAACTTTGGAACGCTTTAACTTACCAAAGTGATTTTGAGATTTTTTTTCATATCACATTGTACTTCATGTTAGTGGTAAATTTTGGTTGATATGTTTCGTGTTTAATTATGAAAAAATAGGAAATTTGGTGGAAATTTTGAAAAAAATATGCATTTTGTCAGACCGCCAAAATTATATCCTAAATCTCATGTCCCACATCTCTGCTTTATGTCGGCATCAAACTTTAGTCGCCCTTTTATTTTTTACGGACATTAGAAGATTTACAAGTGAATCAACAATATTCAAAATTTTCAAGAAATTTCCAAAACCCATTTTTTAAAGGGACTAATCCAGTTATGAAGGGGTTTTGAAAGACCTTTGTATTAGAAACCCCCATAAATCACCCCATTTTCAAACCTGCACCCCTTAAATAAGCCAAAACAACATATACCTAGTGATTTAACCCTATAAGTGCTTAACAGGAATTAAGACAAAACGGAGGTGAAATTTACACATTTGATTTTACTTTACTAATATTTTCATTTAGCCCTAGAATTTGCACATTCACAAGGGGTTAAAGGAGAAAACGCATCCAACAATTTGTTATGCAAGTTCTCCGGATTACCGTAGTACCCCTCTTGTGGGTGTTGTTAAATATTATATATTTACAATATTCTCTAGCAGACATGGGGTTAACACTCTACTGACATCATAGTCTTATATTCTGGGGACATGGGTGCGGTTAGAGTAGACTATTTTAGAAATCTCCTTACATAGCTACAAGATGGAAGGTAACACCCACTCTCATGAATATAAATGAGTAAGAAATACACATGTCTGGGTCTGTCTTTGGGAAGACCAGGGGAAGACCAGGAGGTCTGTCTTTGGGAACACCAGGGTGGGTGGTCCAGGCAGATGGACATCCATGGACGTCGTAACCAGCCCAAGTCCACCAACCAGATGACAAGCATGAACAAAGCTGTAACTACAAGATATCCAGATGATTTAACTTCTCTGAAGATGTAAGCTATTGACAATTGACTGATATTTGTGTTATTTGGACATTTTCCCTGTTCCTGTGTTTTCCTTCAAGATATTAATAAACCTCTACACTGTTTTATAACAAGCTGACTTCTTCCTATCGTGGATAAGGCCTACAACACGTGACACAAGTCTATCCCACAATTTCAAGGCTAGGTACGGATATTTAACAGTGGATACAAGTCTCACCGGCAAATACAAGATATTTAACAGTGGCGAGCCAAGCACGGTGGTTTTTTTTCCTGTTTTTCTCGTTCCGTTCACTTGCAATTAAGGGGGAAGAGAGGAGTATTTTGCAAGTTGTATGAATTGCAAGATTCAGGAAGACTTCGAAAAGAAACCTATATTGGTGAGATACAGATGACTGTTGTATGTGTTATATGATACGGAAGCCTGTGTGAGGAAAGCCTGTGAGGAAACACAGAAGGACCACAAGTGCCAGACGTACTGAGACGTTCTGATGACAGGGACCAACTGTTCCAAGGATAAGCTGAAGGTGAAGCTTTCTACAGTGGTGAGTAAAGATTTTACTTTTAAAGTATGGAAAAATTAGAGTCATTGTCTAAGAAATGTAACGTTGAGTTTAAAGTTGTGGCTAGTGACAATTTAGTGAGTATATGGCAAGATTTATATACACAATGTGAACAGGCAAATTCTAAGATTGAAAATAGAATTTGTTCTACAAAAGAGAAGCAGGTATTTAGGAATATTGCTTCTTTGGTAAAGATTTTTAATGACGTGGTAACAGAGAAGAAATTAAGCAATAGTATGCATAAATCTGTTCAGACAGATAATGAGAAATCTCAATATGTTGACAAAGAGCACCATGTGGCACTAATGGCCATAGATGGTGAGGAACAAATGATACAAGAAACTAAATTGAAATTAAAATCTCAAGAATATTTGATCGATCTGAGTAAAGCCATTCCCACATATGATGTAAAGATCCATGTGTGTAGAAACTCAGAAATTTTTGAAAGCCATGCAGAGAAATTTGATCTAAATATTGAACAGAGAAATAAACTGTTCAGAATATGGCTTCCTATTGAATTTACAGAATGTTTGTCTGCAAAAATGTCTTATGATAATGAGTCAAATGAATGGTTAAAAGACAGTGATGTGGAGAGATTAAAGAAATTAATCTGGTGCACGAGAGGTGACAGCATGCCAACACCTGACATACTGAATGAGATAAAGATTGGCAGAAAAGAATGTACTTTTGCATTCATGTCTAAATTTGAGAGGACATACAAAACTGTCATTCAAAAGGTGAACTCTTCATCTATGGTGAAAAGTTTTGTTAAAAAGTTCAAATTCTTGGATGCAGTCACCCTCGCCAGTGCCTCAGATAAGAAGACTTTATTTGAAGCTGCTAGTTTATTAGACATGGCCAGAAGACATCAGAAACATATGGCAAAAGCAAACCGAGTATGTCCAAAGCAAAAAGCAAAGCCTATTAAAAGGCATCTGTCAAATCAGGTTGTAGTGTCCCCTATTTGTAGGAGGAAAGCAATTGGCCAAAGTGACAAAATCTATGAGAAACGTAGGAAATTACATGTTGCATATAAACCATATGCCATGAAAGAAAATCCACAAATTGAAATTCCATTATTAACTGAAATTAAAGAATTGCAGCCAACCAAATCTATTGAGTATCTGCAAAGGAATGTATCTGGGAAGGGACCAGTTGTTTCCAAAATGTCAGATCTTCCCAGTAACCAGGAGGAATTTGAGCTGCCTCATATTCTTAGGAAGAGGGCAAGCTTGGCATTCTCTCATGACCTGGTGGAGTTATTGTGGGATGTGATTGACAGGAAGGTCAGGGGTCGAGTTTAAAAGTATCTCTGAAAGAATTACTGTATTATTTACTTATGTACTATTTGGCTATGTAAAGAGAAATCCCTTTTATATGAGGAGAAGTCCAATGATCAGGTATAATCCACATGATTATGTGATGATGTTTATAAATAATCCTAATTATGCTATTGTGAATAATACTATGGATCATATTATTATATACAGTATATATATACACACACAGGAGGAGAGTCTGATGTGTGGTGACAGATTTTTGTCATAGTCCACTCTCTGGATGCAGAGAGAGAAGGAGCATGTTATATACAATATATGAATATATGACATGTATATGAATATATGTACAATATATGAATATGATCAAATAGTATTAGGAGTCCATAAAGTTATTAAACTTCCCATTGGTTAAAATCATTATTGTATTAATTTGGTTTTTGCTAAAGTTTATCCATTTTTCTCTTCAGATATAGATATATGGAAAAAGGCAGCAGATCAATCAGTGATGTCCGTTCATTCATCATTCTTTCCTTCTAGCTAAAAGAATGCATGGAGTGTCTAACGATTAATGAGTAAACAAATTAACATGGTGTGACTAATAACAATGCATGGTAAAGTGATTGAAGTTATAACTTACCTTAAGCATGTTTTTCAATAGTTTCATGTAAAGTCCATGTTTTTAGGATTTTCAAGTTATAATCCATTGTGTATGAAGGCATGCAACTAGGCATGGAGCTCTTACTTATTGTGAATTAAGTGTTCGTTCATGTGGTCAGTTGATTGACAGCAACACATTGTGACCTGTGACCCTGATGGGCTGGTCAGTATAAGTGTTAAGTGTTATGTGTCGAGTCGACTCGTGTATACAACAGATCTGTGACATCACAAATAGGCCTAAGAAAATCAGGATGCATCCAACAAGGAAAAAGAAACATCTATCCAACAAGAAGACGTCTATTTTCTATTTTCTTTTTCTATTTCTTTCTATTTTTTATCTTATGTGATCCTCTATATTAAATTGGGAAATCAGCAAATATATTTGAAATCCATCAAAAGGAACCTCATATGTTTATACCTACAGGAAAACCAAGTGTTTAAGTCACATGAGCTGAGAGAAGAGGTGACAGCTGCACTACAAAGCAAGGTTATTTTAGGTGAACATTCTGTAGGAAAAAGTAGCTTTTGAGAAGATACAGATAATCTTCAATATATTTGTTCAAACCTAACAAATAATAAAGGTTTATTGGGGTAATTGGATCATGGGATAATAAATATATTAGGTATGGTGGAAGAATCTAGTTAGCTATAACCAGTATTGTATTATTGTTTTATTGATTATGTATTCTTACATGTACGCACACACTTGCATACACTTACACACATCAACATCTACAAACATTGGGAAAACAAACATTGGGAAAACAAACATTGGGAAAAATATGTCTTATATGCAAATGAGATAAGCTAATCATCTTCATGAAAGGAGAAGCATAATATCATCAAAGGATATGGGATATCAAGAGAGATAGTCTCTGGTTTATTCTTTAAACTTCTGATTATAGGATGTGACATATTTTGAAATGTTTATGTTTTATATACTTATTTCATATATATGGTGTTCACATACAGCCAGTACACAAGAATATATACAGTTAAGTTAAGACAGAGTCAAGTGTCTTAAGTCTTGTCTCTATTCTTGGTATTGGAGGTATCTGAAAGGTGAAAAAGGTCACAGGAGTCTGTGAAGAGACGAGGTGTTAAGAGGAAACTTTAGGCACATACGTTTTATGAATAAAGGGTTAATATTGTGTCTCAGATAAAGAACACAATGATATTTAATAAAGTAATGTTCAAAATAAAATTATTTCTTATTAAAAAAGGTAAATAAAGTGACTAAACTTTAGAAAATGTATGATAAGTATGATAACACATTCATATAGGAATATATGTTTAGTATAATTGGTGAAAAGTTCTAACTAAAGAATAAATATAGTGATTGTCTATAGAATGGTAATTAATAATCACATTATATTTCAGAGTTATGTTGCAATTTGTCATCACAAGTAAAGTACACATATATATTCATGCATATAGATATAAAGATATATATGTTGATATATGATGTTTATATAGATTATTGTATCCAAAGTACTATTATCAGATAGTTTGATAAATGTATTGAATATCAATATTTTATAAGTCAAATATAAATATTGATACAATATAAAGAGAAGTATGATATATAAATGAGTGGTATGGTACACTGTGATATTATAGTTTAGTTAATTGCCTAGTTTGGCTTAGTTATTAGGGAAAGAAAACTTATCTTCAATCAAGTCCAAGATTATGAGAAAGTTTGATATCAAATGTTAATAAAAAGACTTTAACAGTTACAAGAAGAAGATGTGCAGGAAAAGACAAAATCTGAAGGTTTGATGCTATATGCTTAAGCTTATGCCAAGGACTGTGTTTAAAAATTATTACTGGAGTTTGGAACCTTTGATCAGCTGATTGGACAGATATAAAGACGTCCTCATCAATGTTTGGTGGAATCCTCTCTATTTCAAGACTTCAAGTTGTTTGGTGAGCAAAAGGGTTGTGAATGATAAAACCCGAACACAGATATTGTGTATTCAAGAGACTGAGATTCCAGGACTGAACCTTACTGACAAGCAGCAGGGATGATGTCAGAATTCACACTTGCCTTGCTTTTGCAGTATTGCTCCAGAATTGTCACATGATTCTACAGTGACAGGTGGTCAAGGGAATTACAGAAGGAAACTCCTCTACAGTCTATGTTTTGGTAAAGTGAAACATAACATATGGACTTTGTTGATACTATGAACTTTAATGGACAATGTTATAATATCTGCACAATATGGAGGAAATCTATAAAGGACTTTAAGTCAAGAACTACATTTGTGGTAATAAGCCTTCTATTATGATGGAAGAAGATGACCAGAAGACCAGACGATGAAAGAAGAGCCTTCATCAGGTGTAGGTTAGATAGTGGATCAAATTGTTTACATCTTTGATCACAGTTTACCATAACATACCATAACATTTATTAATGACAAAATTTATTGCAAATTGATGAAATTATTGTTACATGGACAATCAATGAAAATTAAGTTCCAGTATTCAGCAAAGAAGAAAGAAGATATAATCTAATTGTATGAATATTGTCGTATAGTATATCTTGAGAGTTCAAACAGATATTTCACTCTCAAAAGGGGGAAATGTTAAATATTATATATTTACAATATTCTCTAGCAGACATGGGGTTAACACTCTACTGACATCATAGTCTTATATTCTGGGGACATGGGTGCGGTTAGAGTAGACTATTTTAGAAATCTCCTTACATAGCTACAAGATGGAAGGTAACACCCACTCTCATGAATATAAATGAGTAAGAAATACACATGTCTGGGTCTGTCTTTGGGAAGACCAGGGGAAGACCAGGAGGTCTGTCTTTGGGAACACCAGGGTGGGTGGTCCAGGCAGATGGACATCCATGGACGTCGTAACCAGCCCAAGTCCACCAACCAGATGACAAGCATGAACCAAGCTGTAACTACAAGATATCCAGATGATTTAACTTCTCTGAAGATGTAAGCTATTGACAATTGACTGATATTTGTGTTATTTGGACATTTTCCCTGTTCCTGTGTTTTCCTTCAAGATATTAATAAACCTCTACACTGTTTTATAACAAGCTGACTTCTTCCTATCGTGGATAAGGCCTACAACACGTGGCACAAGTCTATCCCACAATTTCAAGGCTAGGTACGGATATTTAACAGTGGATACAAGTCTCACCGGCAAATACAAGATATTTAACAGGTGTAAACTAATATATGGACGCACAGCGAGACGCAGGAGGGAAGGCGCGCCAAAGAGCTTTTAGAGGGCAGATCTGGCTGTGATCAGTTTCAGGCACCATGTCCCATTTACAAAGCCCTTGAGGAGTCAAAACAGTGGAAACCTCTAGACAGTGACCCCATTTTGAAAACCGCACCCCTCAAAGTATTTATCAAGTGATGTAGTGAGCATTAGTAACCCCGAAGTGAATGTGTAAATTGGGCACACCAAATCCCATTCTATTTTCCCACTAGCTCCTATAACACAGATGGGGAAGAGGGGCATTCTGGGGGATCAGCGCTGCTGTATTATCTCTCATAAGCTCTAAATATGGGGTGTCCCTGAAAACGCTCGCACAGCTTATACATTTCCTTCTAGTCGCAGCCACTTACGTCCTAATGATTTGGTGACTTTTGGGGTTTTTGTCTTCACATTGTACAAGCTAGATTTTTATTTTTATTTTCTGGCAATGTGGCCATATGAGGGCTTGGTGTTTACGGTATTAGATGTACTTTTCAATGCCACCATTTTGGGGCCTGTAACTTATTGACTACATTTTATTAACTCTTTCTGGGTGGGATGTAAAAGGAAACATCAATTGCTTTTTAGCCTTTATTTTTTTTCCGTACAGCATAAGTATCATGTTACCTTTATTCTGCGGGTCGGTACGGTTACGGCGATACCTCATTTATATGATTTTTTTTAATGCATTGCTATTTGTGCAGAATAAAATTCAATTCAGGGAAAAAAAATCATTATTTTTGCATCGCCATCTTCTGAAAGGCATAACATTTTTATTTTCCGGTAGACAGAGTTGGTTGGGGGCTTATTTTTTGCGGGAAGACCTCTTCTTTTTATTGGTACCATTTTGGTTTTCATCTGACCATTTGATTATTTTTTATTGAACATTTTTTAAGGGAAAGGTGGTGAATAATTATTTTGTGTGGTTTTCTACTTTTTTTTTTTATGCCGTTCGCCGTTCAGGTTAAATAATGTTTTAATTTTATTGTTCAGGTTATTACGGACGCGGTGATACCAAATATGTAATGTTTTTTTCTCTTTTTCTTTATTTTACATAATAAAACATTTTATATTAGGAAAATGGGATTTTTGAGGCTTTATTTATTTATAATTTATTTTAAACTTTTTTTATTTTTTACTTTTTTTTTTCTGTCCCCATGGGCTGATCGGCTGATCACCGCTTCACTACATATACGCTGCAATACACGTGTTACACGTGTATTGCAGTGTAGAGGAAGCTGTCAGCCTGTGTGGACGCACAGGCTGACAGCTTCCTTTTTGGGCAGGATCAACCAGGTGCGAGGACGGGGTAAGTGATGGGGCAGACCCGGGGTCACTGATCAGACACCGGGCTGCCCCGTACGAACACTGGCACCCCCCGAAACCGCCGCGGCACCATTTTAAAGCGAAACCCCGGAGATGCCGGCGGTCATGTTGACCGACGGCATCGCAGGGGTTAACACCCGCGATCGGACCCGGTTCCGACCGCGGGTGTCACTGGGCATTGTCAGCCATAACATACAGCTGACACCCACAGTGCATGGTGCACACACAGGTTTTGTGTGCGCACCATGCAGCCGCCGTAATAGTACGGCGGTTTGCGGGAAGTCCTTCCCGGCAGCGCCGTACTATTACGGCAGATGTCGGGAAGGGGTTAAGGACTTTTCTCACTACTCACCCAAATATGGGTCGCATCAATGACTAGATTATCTATTATGTTCGGAATCTCTCCTTGATGGCCTTACAAACTCGACTATAGGCTGCGCGACCCTATCTGATCACGCGCCGGTGTCGGCCTCTCTGGTAATACCTGAAATTATCCCTGTCGAATGGAACTGGAAATTAAACGAGACGCTCGTAGGTGATGCAGTATTCTTAGACGATATAAAACTTAAATCGGTGGAGTTCTTCCGTATCAACCATTCAACACAAGTGTCTATGGGTTCCATCTTGGAAGCCCATAAAGCGTATGCTAGAGGCTTACTGATCGCAAGGGGCTCGCTTCTTAAAAAGAAGAAACAGTTAGAAATTGATTCCCTGCTCTCCCAGATCTCTGCTATTGAAAGGACTCATAAGCGTACTCGTTTGGCCTCCCTACAGGATGAACTAGTTGCTCTCAGAGAGAGATTGCAACAAATCTTCCAGATGGCTAAAAATCAACTATATCATAAGCTTCGTATATATTCACATGGGGATAAGGGGGGCAGGACGATGTTCGCTTTAGTCAAAAAGGCCAAAGCTGAATCTTTTATCTCCGCAATTCAAGACACATCTCGCACCTTGCATCACAAAACAGCTGATATTGCACAGTTATTCAGAGATTGTTATGAAAGTTTATATAATATTAAAGCAGAAGGTAACCCAGAAGATAGAGCGAGAGCCACCACAGATTCTCTACAGTCTCTACAGCTACCAAACGTCTTACATGAGGATGCAAAGAAACTACTTGCTCCAATCTCTACTTCTGAGCTAAGGACGTTCTACGAAGCTTCCCACTGGGTAAGAGCCCAGGACCTGATGGTTTATCGACTATGTATTACAAAAAGCTCCAAGATGTATTACTTCCCCAGCTGGCTACACTGTGCAATGCCTTGCTAGCAGGACAGACTCTCCCCAGACAATCCCAAGAGGCCTTTATAACCTTGAGGGCCTCTTTACATGGAGTAAACGTGCGTGTATTTTGGCAAAATACACATGTAAAAATAAGACTCCCATTGACTTCAATGACATTTATGTGTATTTTGATGTGTTTTTTTACACGTGTAAAAAAAAAAAAAAATGCCATTGAAGTCAATGGAAGTCTGATTTTTACATGTGTATTTTTATACGTGTATTTTGCCAAAATACAGAGAATCACGGGATCCCCTATCACTCTAACTCCTGCAGTGGTACTGTTATCTGCACCCTCGGATGTCTTCAGACACCATCAAAAAAACCTTCTGACACATCTGATTGAGCTGGCTAAATCACTGATACCTTATTACTGGCTGAAACCTACTGCCCCACCTATCTCACACTGGAATGAGAAAGTATCTCAGGTGGCGCTGTTCGAGGAACTTTTGAGTTGGACCACGGGCACACACGACTCCTTCCTTCAGACCTGGAAGCCATGGTTTCAGGATCAACACACGACTATTTTCTCCGACTGAGTTATTACATTACACGTTAGACGCTACTGCCATTCCCTAGGAGTCAAGTGTGACAGTGTGAGGGTCATTGAGCAGGGGGAATGTCTGAAAGAGTAATATTTCCAATAGAGGAATTCCTAACTTGGGCTAGCAATGAACTTGAAACCAACAGATAGTCTAATCTCTGGTAGGTTTAGTGGGGGTGTGAGTAGAAAGTGTAATCTCTCACATTCAGGTGCATTGTCCTCCAACTATCGAACACATTCAAGTCGTGAAGTTTAATGTGAAGCTTCCGCAACGCCGCTTGCAAGAGGATAGCTTCCGGGGCAGAAGAATCAAATAGTGGGTTAAGCACCACATTAAGGTCGCCCCCCAAGAGTATGGGCCTCTCCGCAAAGAGTCTCAACTCATCTAATCTTTCCAGTAACCAGGAAACTTGGCCAGTGTTAGGTGCATACAGGTTAACTAATGTGAACATTGAGGAAGCTAGCTCACCCTTGAGAAACAACACGCGACCTTCACTATCCGTAAATTCAGCTTTCAGCTTAAAGGGAATGGAGCTACGGATGGCAGTTGATACACCCCTGGAGGAGGAGATGGTGCTGCCACTGTGGAACCATTGTGAGAAGTGGCACGTCGGGAGCTTGGGGGTTCTGTCTGACTTAAAATGGGTCTCTTATATAAACAGCACGTCAGTGCCCTCCTTACGTAACCATGAGAGGACATAGTGTCTTTTACAGGGGGAATTAACACCCTTCACATTATAGGTAGTTGATGTACTCAGACCGTTACAACCGCTACTTCAATACAAGAGGAAAGGGGGTGAGAAAGAGAGAGTTGAGAGGGAAGGTATGGGGGGAGAAAAGGGTAGCAGGGAAACAATGAGCGAACAGAGAGCAAAAAACTCGGTAGACAATTAAGAACTGTAAGCAAACTGTAATCAATCGTGCTTAAAGAGTAGAACAAGGACAGTTTGGTCCAGAGGAGCCCCCTAAAGCTACTGGCAATAGAACTCGTGCCATACAGAATTGAGGGTAAGGTACAGGGACGCAGCAGGACCAAACTGGCAAAGGTAACCATTAAACAAATAACCATATTGGTGGCATCCGACAACCGCCCACTAGCTCCAAGTCCAGTGAGTGTTAAGGGAGGCAGAAAACATAGAATAAATGTAGCAATTAGATGCAGTAAACTAAAGAAGATCAGCAACAATGATATAGAAAAAGAGATCATGGCGACATATTTGTCTAAGGTGGAGAATAAACTATTCTTACTCATAGTCATTCAACTACCACCTGAAGAAGCAGGCTTCTTTGCTTTTTGAACCCGCGCCGCTTTGGGATCTTAGCGGGTATGGACGGACTCGGCATCTCGACCAGATGTGGTGGCCACTAGGGTAGCAGAAGGAAGCCAGGATGGATCATCCAGCGGTTGCATATCCAGGAGGTGCCATAGCTTCTCTAAGTCCCCAGGCGCTGACCACCGTGTGAGACCGCCAGGCCGAAAGGGAACTGCTAGGAGTAGGGAATATTTCTGGACCATAAGACCTCCAGGACCGGATTTAGTATCCTTCTTTTGGCAAGGGTAGAAGGTGCAATGTCGTGATAGATGTGTACTTTGGCGTCATTGTAAAGAAGCTTGTCCTCGTCTCTGGCTGCCCTCAAAATTGCAGACGTGTCAACAAATGACAAAAGGCCACAGATGACGTCCCTAGGTGGATCAGAAGGCCGAGGGCGGGATCTCTGGCTAAATTGGCGCATCTCAGCACGCATTGCTGTCATCTCAGAGACCAGGGGTTGGAGGACAGATGACAGCGTTTTCCGGAGGAAGTTTTTGGTAATGAGAATGGGTTGTGTATCCTCTGCACTAGGTGGATCAGAAGGCCGAGGCCAGGATCTCTGGCTAAATTGGCGCATCTCAGCACGCATTGCTGTCATCTCAGAGACCAGGGGTTGGAGGACAGATGACAGCGTTTTCCGGAGGAAGTTTTTGGTAATGAGAATGGGTTGTGTATCCTCTGCACTAGGTGGATCAGAAGGCCGAGGCCAGGATCTCTGGCTAAATTGGCGCATCTCAGCACACATTGCTGTCATCTCAGAGACCAGGGGTTGAAGGGCAGATGACAGCGTTTTCTGGAGGGTTTTTGGTAATGAGAGTGGGTTGTGTATCATCTGCACTAGGTGGATCAGAAGGCCGAAGGCGGGGTCTCAATGTCCTATGAATCCTCTCGATGGTTATATGGGCAGCTCTATCATCCCCCAATAGAGAGGCAAACAAAGACATACCAACCTGTGGGAGATTCTCGGGGGCTTCTGATTTAGGGATTGCCTTTAAAACGTACATTTTTACGACAACTCCTATTCTCCTGGTCCTCTAAGAGTGCAAAGGCTCTGTCCAGGTGCTCTGTATGTTGAGAGACATGAGAGGAGAGGAGCTCAGATGTGGATGTGAGCCAATTCTCTGGCTAAATTGGCACATCTTGGCGCGCATTGCTGTCATCTCAGAGACCAGGGGTTGGAGGGCAGATGACAGTGTTTTCCGGAGAAAGTTTTTGGTAATGAGAGTGGGTTGTGTATCATCTGCATCCAATTCCATAGCAGAGTCCATTTCTGAAGCGTTCACTGTAGCAACCTCCGCAGAGGGGTCAAGTAGCTTAAAGGGGCTCATCTTCCTCCGGCGCTCGCGAACTGACATTGATATTAAAAAATGGCCTGGGCGCATGCGCAGTAGCATGCGGCTTCTACTACGGCTACTGCGCATGCACTCAGGCCATTTTTTTTATCAATGTCAGTTCGCGAGCTCCGGAAGAGGACGGGACCCGAGGACATCGGAGGAAGAAGAGGCGTGGATGAAGAAGACGGCGCACCCTGAATGCCCGCCCAGCGTGCACGATCCGTAAGTAGATCACATTCTTTTTTAGGGTATTATTTTAAAACTGGGGGGTAGTTTAATATAACATTTACGGTGCCTGAATAGCCTTTTTAAAGTCTATTCACGCATATGTGGGGCTCTATCAGCATGATTTTGCTGATAGAGCCCCTTTAAGAGAGCGAGGTGGAGATTTCTTTAGCAAAAATTTTTGCAGATCTCTGTGCGTTTTTGAGGATTTAGAGGTAATGGGGGGTTCCATCCCCTTGTTGTTGCCACCCTTCACCATTGCCTGAGAAGCGCTTAATGTTTGGGCCGCTGTAAGAATGCTGCCATTGGAGGGGTGGGACGTCACACAGGCATCTCAGTGCAGTCCAGCAGGGTGAAGGAGAGGAGAGAACCAGTCCGTACTTGTTAGAGAGCAGCCGCCACACGCTACCAGGCAGTGTAGCCTAATGGGAAGCTGTCAAACTGCACTTATCAGAGGGTCGGTGGATGGGAGAAGGCAAGGAGCCCCCCTGATGTTGGCGTAGGTGCTGAGCACTCCCTTCAACCCGTCTGCCTCACTGCCACCAGGTGTTATCTTATAGGTTGCAAGCAGCTCCAAATAACTGGAGAATCAGTACAGGGAGGGTGAGGATCCCCCCTGGTGGTTGCATGAAGTAACGGCTATGGTGCCTGGGGTAGTAACTGAAGCAACTGCGAGAAGAAAAAGGGAAGTTGGACTGTATAGCTCACCAGGTTTCAGAGGCGAAGCGCTGTGATAGTAATCAGAGGCCAGGTGTATACTGCCCAGAGGAGCAACTGAGGGCTGGCAAAGGAATATTAGAGCATCAGAAGCAGCCTAAGTCCTGGATTCTGTGGGAGACTACAGATGGTGCAACAGGCAGCATGCAGGGCCTAGTCCAAGCAGGTACACACGGTGGGAGGCTGTCAGCACAGTCGAGAGGCTGTAGGGAGGGTCTCCACGGTATAGGCCGCAAGGCAATATGGCGGGCCAGCAGCAGCCGGGTAGGTCTCAAGGTTGCTGCGGTCGTCGTTAGGCGGGCAGCGATCACAAATAGTACTTATGTACCCCCGGAAGGCTTTACTGCGATGATGGATCACTCCCTCCGGACAGGCAAACCGCAGACCCTCTCTGGGAGGAACCAGCGTACACAGAGCCGGAAGATGTTGTGCGACCTACCTAAGATGGCCGCTTATGGAGTCTGGGATCGGCAGGAGCGTGGCCCAGGTAGCATGAAGCCAGATCAAGTGGTCGCAGCAGAGGATTTACACAGGAAGACCCGACTCCTGTGTCACACTAGCGGCTGGCAGCAGAACTGGCGAATAGGATCAAGGAGGCCCAAGATGGTGGGCGCAGCAGGGAGGAGGTAGGCCCGGGATGCTGTTGCCTCTAACAGTCCTGAAGGTGGGCAAATAGCACCCCTAAGAGACTCACTGAGGTATGGGGGATACCTTAGGGTGTGAGATAATGCCCCATAGTGGCCCCTGCACACAGTATATAATATTATAATACTAGTAGATTACCCACGGCTTCGCTTGCGAAAAATATGTTAAATTGTTGGTTATGCTAAAGTAACATTTTCAGTATCACATTGAAATTGACATTCTCAGAGCTAGAGTAAATCTTTTTTTCCACTTTAAATTTTTATTATTTTGGCATTTCACTATTTAGTTTTTTTTTTAAACTAATTTGACATTTTTATTGATTTTTTAAATGTTCAATACATATTATGTAGCATAAACTATTACATCTTTTTCTTGAACTATTTTTTAAATCAAAAATTAAAATGTATGCCCCTTGCACAAACAATTTTAACAACATAGTGCAACCCTTCCCCCTCCCTCCAGTGTAATCTATAAGTAGTTCACGGACCAAAGAGTAACATTGGTTTCCAGTTACACAACTATCTATTGTGGTGCTGTTTGGTACACAATGTTTCTGGATTTACCTTCAGGTGCATACTTGTATATAAAAGATTTTGGGGGTTACCCACTCTAGAGCAAATGCAAGTCGGATTGGGAAGGGCATAGAAAGAAATACGCGGAATGAAAACATTTGCTCCCTAGGGCTGGGGCCCCATGGACCGGACCGCAGCGTTTTACAGTACTTTCAAAGTGGATGGGATTCATGCGAATCCCGTGCCCACCTTGTGAAAAAATTGCAGCGCAGCATGTCAATTATATCTACGGAAACGCTGGTGGCTTTACCGTGGATATAATTGTAAACAGAAAGTCCGCAGAGGAAAACTTCATGAACTTTCTGTTCAAGGCTCTGCAGGAAGAACTGTGATGCGTTCACGCCCGTTGGGTCTTAGACTAAGGGTTCATTCACACGGAGTAACGTGCCGCGTGATGTGGCACGTATACGGTGTGTGAGACTTTGTGCGCCGTAAAAGTTGAAATCAATGGGAGCCTGGATCGTATACGCCGCATTATTTTGTTATTTTGTGTCAATGGACCCCATTGTGCATTGACATGGAGAAAAATGGAACCCATTGAAGTCAATGTGAGGCTTTTTTTTTCAGTGCTGAATTTGACGCGGATTGCACACCCAATTCAGCACCATTTTCCTCTGTGTAAATGTACCCTTAGAGTTTTCCATAGGAATAGTGGCATCAATAACATTGGGCATGAAGACTCTTAATGCACAATTTTGTGTCGTTACACTTTTTTTTTTTTTTTATGCACATTGTCAGCCCCATATAGGGATCACAATGTACATTTTTTTTCCTATCAGTATGTCTTTGTAGAATGGAAGGAAATACACACAAATACGGGGAGAACATACAAACTTCTTGCAGATGTTGTTCCTGGTGGGGATTCGAATCCAGGACTCCAGCGCTGCAAGGCTAACCATTGAGCCACCGTGTTGACCCTTCTGTTACATATTTTTGGTTGGTTAAGGTTCCGAAGCAAAATTATTGTGGCTCCTATTTGTAAAGTGGTGGCATTCTAGGAGGCTCGTACCCTACTATGTACTATGGATACATAGTGGTCACGATTTATGACCACTATGTTGCCCCCTTTATCTGATGCTTTTATGATAATAGTTGGATCAGATTCTAATGACCTTTGAGCCCTCATTTGGCTCTGGTTCAAATTAGGTCTCTTAAAGCTAAGATTGGAGGCCAATTTCCCCAGTTGTTCAACCACCATTTTCTCAAAAATGTCGATATATTTTGACTCGCAGGGTGGGGGATTATTACGATTCCGTGGTCTTAGTTGTGTTAGGGGTTGGGGTACCCCTTGGGCCTGTCCTTCATTTTCAGCTAGTAGGCTCTCCAAGATGCGGATCCCCTCCATATCCCCCACTTCTACCCCCAAATCTCTTGCCCTCCTGTTTTCTACAGTACACATATACTAGGACCAACGTAACTTTCTACAAAACAAGGCCACATCTTTGACCCAGTCAAAATTATGGGATCTGGTCGATGGCACAAATGATAAACCTCTGGACATGACTTGTATTTCTGTTTCGGTGAGTATTCTATCAGACAGATTAATAATTTGGAGAGAGTCATTCACCCCATTACTCCCTTTCCTGGTGTTTGTGTTTCGGTCCTGTTCCTCAAAAGATATTGGGTGATCTGAGGACCCTGGGCTAAAAAAAACAGATGTTGTTGGATTAGTTGTATTTTCCCTGGTCACATTGGTATTTCTACCTCTACCCCTACTTCTCATACTGGATCCACCACCCCTTCGAGATCTCTCTCTGGACTTAGTTCGACTATCATTATCAGATGTCTCATAATCAGATGAGGAGATGTCACTTGGTTGTGCCGTCTTACTCAGGTCAGTGTATGCTCTATTCTCCTTGAATTCTAATAAATCTCTTTGAAATTGCTGGTGTTTACAATTTTTTATTTGATTAATCAGTTTCTCAATGTTACTTTGTAGTTCACGTTCTTTTTTGGGGTAGTCAGGGTCAGAGGAGAATGTTTGCGCTTTGGTAATGCACTCTTTCAATTTCACCTCCAATTTGGAGAGATTACTTTTTTCCTTATCCAAGATGATAGTAATAAGGCGTAAGGAAGATTCTGTTATCTCCTTGGTCCACAAACTCATCACCTGGGATGACCTCACTCTCAAAGAGGGTTGTATTGGATTACGTAACCCTCTGGGAACGATTTTAAATTCCAGATATTTAGACAGCCCCTGTACCTCCCGCCAGCATTTCGTGTACTCCCGATATACTTTGGGCGTTGCCCTCATTGCAGTTAACCCTTAGCAATTAACCCTTTGTTGGCCATATGGTGCTGGTTGTCTGGTTTTACATGGTGTGGCATTAGGAAGGGGTCACATGGAAAGGAGTTTCTTGACAGTTAAAATAATCCAGTGAAACCACCAACTGGATTCTAAACCCTTGAACTGACAGGATCCAACCCCCTCCTAAGTTATTTTCACTTATAGGGTCCAGGTGGAATATAGGGTCCTGGGTGTGTATGTGTTTGTGTAGTGGGAATATAAAGAATGAATTTTAGCAAATTATTTAATAAAAGTTAGGTTTTAGCCATCAAGTAAGGGGTACCCTTTGTGATAACAGTTGTATTTTGGTACCACCAACCCAGTGCATGTCCATTCTAGGAGGCTCCAAAGAATTCAGGAACTCCAATGGATACATTATGGCTTGTTCACTCTCCATGAGTGAATCGATGGACATGTATGTGGTTGCTAGACCAGGCAGCCCCATTGCATATGTCGTACACGGTCATTTTCAGAACGTTCATCCTTTTGTTCAGATGTTTCCATATTCCTTTGCTTCAGCCTGCCTTATCCAGTTCTGGTGAAGACAACATTCCTGTTGCTCTGATGTCTCAGCGACCTTAGGGCCTGTTCACACAGCATAAACGCGCGTTTATTTTGGCAAAATACACGTGTAAAAATAAGACTCCCATTGACTTCAATGACATTTTTTTACACGTGTAAAAAAACATCAAAATACACGTCAAAATACACATGAAAATACTCGTCAAAATATATGTGTAAAATGTCATTAAAGTCAATGGGAGTCTTATTTTTACACGTGTATTTTTTACACGTGTATTTTGCCAAAATACACACATGTTTACTCCGTGTGAATGGGCCCTTACATTTAGCCTGTCTCATCCGTTTCTTTTCAAGCTGCGAGTCACTTTGTTTACTTGTCTCAGCTCTTTGACACAATTTTGCGCTCTTAGCTTTTGGATAAACTTGCCCAATAGATGTTCATTTTTTGGGCTACATTTTAAGAACCAGTCCTTAGTATTATGAGCCTTCAGTATTCACCTGACACTGATAAGAGATGTAATAAGATGAATAGTAATGCAGAGCAGCCCTCACAGTATCACTATGACCTGACACTGATAAGAGATGTAATAGGATGAATAGTAAAACAGAGCAGCTCTCACACAGTATTACTATGAGCTGACACTGATAAGAGATGTAATAGGATGAATAGTAATGCAGAGCAGCCCTCACAGTATTACTATGACCTGACACTGATAAGAGATGTAATAGAATGAATAGTAATCCAGAGCAGCCCTCACAGTATTACTATGACCTGACACTGATAAGAGATGTAATAGGATGAATAGTAAAACAGAGCAGCTCTCACACAGTATTACTATGAGCTGACACTGATAAGAGATGTAATAGGATGAATAGTAATCCAGAGTGGCCCTCACAGTATTACTATGACCTGACACTGATAAGAGATGTAATAGGATGAATAGTAATCCAGAGTGGCCCTCACAGTATTACTATGACCTGACACTGATAAGAGATGTAATAGGATGAATAGTAATCCAGAGCGGCCCTCACAGTATTACTATGACCTGACACTGATAAGAGATGTAATAGGATGAATAGTAACCCAGAGCGGCCCTCACAGTATTACTATGACCTGACACTGATAAGAGATGTAATAGGATGAATAGTAATCCAGAGCAGCCCTCACAGTATTACTATGACCTGACACTGATAAGAGATGTAATAGGATGAATAGTAACCCAGAGCGGCCCTCACAGTATTACTATGAGCTGACACTGATAAGAGATGTAATAGGATGAATAGTAATGCAGAGCGGCCCTCACAGTATTATTATGACCTGACACTGATAAGAGATGTAATAGGATGAATAGTAATACAGAGCGGCCCTCACAGTATTGCTATGACCTGACACTGATAAGAGATGTAATAGGATGAATAGTAATCTAGAGCGGCCCTCACAGTATTACTATGACCTGACACTGATAAGAGATGTAATAGGATGAATAGTAATGCAGAGCGGCCCTCACACTGTATTACTATGTCCTGACACTGATATATAAGAGATGTAATAGGATGAATAGTAATACAGAGCGGCCCTCACAGTATTACTATGACCTGACACTGATAAGAGATGTAATAGGATGAATAGTAAAACAGAGCAGCTCTCACACAGTATTACTATGACCTGACACTGATAAGAGATGTAATAGGATGAATAGTAATACAGAGCGGCCATCACAGTATTACTATGACCTGACACTGATAAGAAATGTAATAGGATGAATAGTAATACAGAGCGGCCATCACAGTATTACTATGTCCTGACACTGATATATAAGAGATGTAATAGGATGAATAGTAATACAGAGCGGCCCTCACAGTATTGCTATGACCTGACACTGATAAGAGATGTAATAGGATGAATAGTAATCCAGAGCAGCCCTCACAGTATTACTATGACCTGACACTGATAAGAGATGTAATAGGATGAATAGTAATGCAGAGCAGCCCTCACAGTATTACTATGACCTGACACTGATAAGAGATGTAATAGGATGAATAGTAATGCAGAGCGGCCCTCACAGTATTATTATGACCTGACACTGATAAGAGATGTAATAGGATGAATAGTAATACAGAGCAGCCCTCACAGTATTACTATGACCTGACACTGATAAGAGATGTAATAGGATGAATAGTAATCCAGAGCGGCCCTCACAGTATTATTATGACCTGACACTGATAAGAGATGTAATAGGATGAATAGTAATCCAGAGCAGCTCTCACACAGTATTACTATGACCTGACACTGATAAGAGATGTAATAGGATGAATAGTAATACAGAGCGGCCATCACAGTATTACTATGACCTGACACTGATAAGAAATGTAATAGGATGAATAGTAATACAGAGCGGCCATCACAGTATTACTATGTCCTGACACTGATATATAAGAGATGTAATAGGATGAATAGTAACACAGAGCGGCCCTCACAGTATTACTATGACCTGACACTGATAAGAGATGTAATAGGATGAATAGTAATCCAGAGCGGCCCTCACAGTATTACTATGAGCTGACACTGATAAGAGATGTAATAGGATGAATAGTAATCCAGAGCGGCCCTCATAGTATTACTATGACCTGACACTGATAAGAGATGTAATAGGATGAATAGTAATCCAGAGCGGCCCTCACAGTATTACTATGACCTGACACTGATAAGAGATGTAATAGGATGAATAGTAATCCAGAGCGGCCCTCACAGTATTACTATGACCTGACACTGATAAGAGATGTAATAGGATGAATAGTAACCCAGAGCGGCCCTCACAGTATTACTATGACCTGACACTGATAAGAGATGTAATAGGATGAATAGTAATCCAGAGCAGCCCTCACAGTATTACTATGACCTGACACTGATAAGAGATGTAATAGGATGAATAGTAACCCAGAGCGGCCCTCACAGTATTACTATGAGCTGACACTGATAAGAGATGTAATAGGATGAATAGTAATGCAGAGCGGCCCTCACAGTATTATTATGACCTGACACTGATAAGAGATGTAATAGGATGAATAGTAATACAGAGCGGCCCTCACAGTATTGCTATGACCTGACACTGATAAGAGATGTAATAGGATGAATAGTAATCCAGAGCGGCCCTCACAGTATTACTATGACCTGACACTGATAAGAGATGTAATAGGATGAATAGTAATGCAGAGCGGCCCTCACACTGTATTACTATGTCCTGACACTGATATATAAGAGATGTAATAGGATGAATAGTAATACAGAGCGGCCCTCACAGTATTACTATGACCTGACACTGATAAGAGATGTAATAGGATGAATAGTAAAACAGAGCAGCTCTCACACAGTATTACTATGACCTGACACTGATAAGAGATGTAATAGGATGAATAGTAATACAGAGCGGCCATCACAGTATTACTATGACCTGACACTGATAAGAAATGTAATAGGATGAATAGTAATACAGAGCGGCCATCACAGTATTACTATGTCCTGACACTGATATATAAGAGATGTAATAGGATGAATAGTAATACAGAGCGGCCCTCACAGTATTGCTATGACCTGACACTGATAAGAGATGTAATAGGATGAATAGTAATCCAGAGCAGCCCTCACAGTATTACTATGACCTGACACTGATAAGAGATGTAATAGGATGAATAGTAATGCAGAGCAGCCCTCACAGTATTACTATGACCTGACACTGATAAGAGATGTAATAGGATGAATAGTAATGCAGAGCGGCCCTCACAGTATTATTATGACCTGACACTGATAAGAGATGTAATAGGATGAATAGTAATACAGAGCAGCCCTCACAGTATTACTATGACCTGACACTGATAAGAGATGTAATAGGATGAATAGTAATCCAGAGCGGCCCTCACAGTATTATTATGACCTGACACTGATAAGAGATGTAATAGGATGAATAGTAATCCAGAGCAGCTCTCACACAGTATTACTATGACCTGACACTGATAAGAGATGTAATAGGATGAATAGTAATACAGAGCGGCCATCACAGTATTACTATGACCTGACACTGATAAGAAATGTAATAGGATGAATAGTAATACAGAGCGGCCATCACAGTATTACTATGTCCTGACACTGATATATAAGAGATGTAATAGGATGAATAGTAACACAGAGCGGCCCTCACAGTATTACTATGACCTGACACTGATAAGAGATGTAATAGGATGAATAGTAATCCAGAGCGGCCCTCACAGTATTACTATGAGCTGACACTGATAAGAGATGTAATAGGATGAATAGTAATCCAGAGCGGCCCTCATAGTATTACTATGACCTGACACTGATAAGAGATGTAATAGGATGAATAGTAATGCAGAGCGGCCCTCACAGTATTACTATGACCTGACACTGATAAGAGATGTAATAGGATGAATAGTAATCCAGAGCGGCCCTCACAGTATTACTAGGACCTGACACTGATAAGAGATGTAATAGGATGAATAGTAATCCAGAGCGGCCCTCACAGTATTACTATGACCTGACACTGATAAGAGATGTAATAGGATGACTAGTAATACAGAGCAGCCCTCACAGTATTACTATGACCTGACACTGATAAGAGATGTAATAAGATGACTAGTAATACAGAGCGGCCCTCACAGTATTACTAGGACCTGACACTGATAAGAGATGTAATAGGATGAATAGTAATCCAGAGCGGCCCTCACAGTATTACTATGAGCTGACACTGATAAGAGATGTAATAGGATGAATAGTAATACAGAGCAGCCCTCACAGTATTACTATGTCCTGACACTGATAAGAGATGTATTAGGATGAATAGTAATCCAGAGCGGCCCTCACAGTATTATTATGACCTGACACTGATAAGAGATGTAATAGGATGAATAGTAATACAGAGCAGCCCTCACAGTATTACTATGTCCTGACACTGATAAGAGATGTAATAGGATGAATAGTAATCCAGAGCAGCCCTCACAGTATTACTATGTCCTGACACTGATAAGAGATGTAATAGGATGAATAGTAATCCAGAGCGGCCCTCACAGTATTACTATGAGCTGACACTGATAAGAGATGTAATAGGATGAATAGTAATACAGAGCAGCCCTCACAGTATTACTATGACCTGACACTGATAAGAGATGTAATAGGATGAATAGTAATCCAGAGCGGCCCTCACAGTATTACTATGACCTGACACTGATAAGAGATGTAATAGGATGAATAGTAATGCAGAGCGGCCCTCATAGTATTACTATGACCTGAAGGAGCCGCCTCACAGGCCCATAACAACCAATCAGAGCTCAGCTTTCACTTTACCTCAGCAGCTTCAGTGATGAAAGCTCCTGTATAGTACAGATTTCACATTTCCCCATTATATGTATAGGGCCTAACTTCGGGGGCCCAAATTTCATGATGGGGGTACGCTAGAAAGATGTAATGTGTGCAGTATTCTGCTCCTGTGCGTGGGGAGGGGGCGTGCCAAATTTCAGCCAAATTGGGCGAGAACTGTGGATTTGTATAGAGCAGACTACTACAGGATTTGAGTTTTATATATATAGATTACTAGAGGGAGGACCCGGCTTCGCACGGGTATATTACATTTTATGTTTGTGTAGTGGCCCCATAAGAAATGTTCAATTTTGCACTGGTGTATTTTGTATGTGGTTTGTGTGTATGTCCATAAGCGTCATGTGATTATGTGTATCTCATTTTGGATGTCAGTGAAAAACCTGTGATCAGTTGTTATGGATACCTGGAATAAAGCTGTATCTAATCCTTCCCCATGCAGTACTGTGTTTAGACGCAAGTATCTAATCCTTGTTGGTGTGGTACTGTGTGCAGATGCACATATCTAATCCTCTGGTGTGTGGTACTGTGTGCAGATGTGTGTATCTAATCCTCCCCCATGTGGTATTGTGTGAAGAGGTGCGTATCTAATCCTCCGGTAAGTGAAACTGTGTGCAGACGTGCATATCTAAACTTACGGCATGTGGTACTGTGTGCAGATGTGTGTATCTAATCCTCTGGCGTGTGGTACTGCGGGCAGACGCATGTATCTAATCCTCCCCCGTGTGGTAATGTGTGCTGAGGCGCATATCTAATTCTCTGGCATGTGGTACTGTGTTCAGATGCACTTATCTAATCCTCCACTATGTGGAACTGTGTGTAGATGCGAGTATATAATCCTACAGTATGTGGAACTGTATGCAGATGCGTGTATCTAATCCTATGGCATGTACAGCTGTGTGAAGATGTGCGTATCTAATCCTCTGGTGTGTGTAAGTGCAAGCAGATGTGCATATCTAATCCTACGGCATGTGGTACTGTGTGCAGACGTGCTTATCTAATCCTCTGGTGTGTGGAACTGTGTGCAGACGCGCGTATCTAATCCTACGGCATGTGGTACTGTATGCAGATGTGCTTATCTAATCCTCCGGTGTGTGAGACTGTGTGCAGATGTGCATAGCCAATCCTCTGGCATGTGGTACTATGTGCAAATGCGCGTATCTAGTCCTCCCCCGTGTGGTACTGTGTGTAGATGCGCATATCTAATCCTCTGGCAGTGGTACTATGTGAAGACATGCGTATCTAATCCTCCAGCGTGTGGAACTGTGTGCAGACGCGCATATCTAATCCTCGGTCGTGTGGTTTTGTGTGCAGATGCACGTATCTAATCCTCCTCTGTGTGGTACTGTGTGAAGAGGCGTGTATCTAATCTCATGGTGTGTGGTACTGTGCGCTGAGATGCGTATCTAATTCTCTAGCTTGTGGTACTGTGTGCAGAGGCATGTATCTTATCCTCCAAAGTGTGGCACTGTGTGCAGACACACGTATCTAATCCTCCCGTGTGGTATTGTGTGAAGAGGCGCGTATCTAATCCTACGGCATGTGGAACTGTTGTCCAGACGCACGTATCTAATCCTATGCCATGTGGTGCTGTGTGCAGATGTGCATATCTAATCCTCCCCCGTGTGGTACTGTGTGCTGAGACGCGTATCTAATTCTCTGGCTTGTGGTACTGTGTGCATAGGCATGTACATAATACCTAGTATCTAGTACCAAAGTGTGGTACTATGTGCAGACACACGTATCTAATCCTCCACTGTGTGGTATTGTGTGAAGAGGCACGTAGCTAATCCTACGGCGTGTGGAATTGTGTGTAGATGCGTGTATCTAATCCTACGGCATGTGGTACTGTGTGCAGACGCGCATATCTAATCCTCTGGCGTGTGGTACTGTGTGCAGATGCACGTATCTAATCCTCCCCGTGTGGTACTGTGTGCTAAGACATGTATCTAATTCTCTGACATGTGCTACTGTGTTCAGACGCGCATATCTAACCCTCGGTCATGTGGTACTGTGTACAGACGCACATATCTAATCCTCTTCTGTGTGGTATTGTGTGAAGAGGCGCGTATCTAATCATACGGCGTGTGGAACTGTGTGTAGACACGCGTATCTAATCCTATGGCATGTGGTACTGTGTGCAGAGGTGCATATCTTATGCTCTGGTGTGTGGAACTGTGTGCAGATGCATGTATCCAATCCTTTGGCATGTGGTATTGTGTTCAAACGCATGTATCCAATTCCCCGGAGTGTCTTACTGTGTGCAGACGCGTGTATCTAATCCTATGGTGTGTGATACTGTGTGCTGATCTGTGTATCTAATCTTCTGATGCGTGTATTTCAGTTTGGATATCAGTGTTGTATTGTGCATGTGGAGTGACTGTGTGTATTGCAGTTGGAATATGAGTGACAGACTTGCAGGTTTGTATTGGCTAAGGGGGGGGGGGCATTGTGTTTGGAATGCTGTATCTCAGCAACGGTACGTCCGAGCGAGTTGGAGTCTCATCTTAAACCTCCCCGGATACCTGAAGTATCTCTGTACCAAATTTGGTGAAGATCGGTCCAGTCGTTTGGTTTGCATTAGAGAACAGATGGACGGACGGACAGACAGACAAGAATTCAATTTTATAATATAGAGAGATAATACTGCACACTATCTCTCTATCTTATAAAAATGAATTTCTGTCTGTCTGTTCTTTGTGTGCGACCAAACGACTGGACCGGTCTTCACCAAATTTTGCACACAGATACGTCACGTGTGCGGGAAGGTGTAAGCCAAGAACCTAACTCACTCTGACGTACCATTCCGGAGATACAGCTTTCCCAAAACACTGACCCCGCATTAGCCAAAACAAACCTACTTGCAAGTCTTTCACTCATATTCCAACTGCAATACACACAGACACTCCACATGTACAATCCAACACTGATATCCAAGCTGAGATCAATTGAAAGTGATTGATGACGCGGCTGCAAGTGTGAGAGTGAGCGGCAATAGGTAGGATCGTACTTACAATTTACCAACATTTTTCAATTACATCAGCTGTTTTTAATTTGCATATTGAATATGACCCTATATATCTTATACAAACCTTTACAGCCACATAATGAATTTTCCCCCTGCCGAAGCCACATAGTGGCGAAACGTGCGTCGGATTGAGATCGGGTTCGAATGAAAAAAGATCGGAAATCGGATTTCAAAATCGACCCTGAAAAGTCAAGATCGGCTGAACCCTAGTTTCAACATAATCACAGATAGAGTGCACATACAAAAACAGGGTTAACGTGGTGTTAAGGATTTTTCATTACCTATAGTAGGGCCTCCATGTGAGTAAAGCGCCCGACATTGTCAGCAGAGAGTCTTGTCCGAAGCTCTGTCACAACACCACCTGCAGTGCTGAACAGTCGTTCAGAAAAGACACTGGCTGCTAGACAGGACTGTAACCCCAGGGCTTACTGGGCAAGTTCAGGCCACATTTCCATCTTTGACACCCAGTAGTCCAGTAGGAAAGACTCTTGTGGTAAGATGTATATGTGCGTTTTCATATAGTCTTGCACCTGCAACAAAAAATGCTGTCTCCAGTCTGATATCTCTACATTTAATGTTGGTGTAGTAGGCCTCAACAAAGACAGCCAAGCACTAGCCATTATGCCCACACTTCCCTTGCAACGGGCTGTGCTTCTGTCTCTGGGACCACCATGGCGTTGTGAAAGTTGTGCAGGAGTTGGAGATGATCTTGACTCACTGCTTTCTGTAGGAAATGTGTCCATTATGTCGTCCAACAGTGTTTGATGGTACATATCGATATCCCTATAAGCCTGTGGTGTGATGGAAATGAAGCCCGGAACTTTATCCCTGAAGCGAGGATCAAGTATGGTTGCCACCCAGTATTCAGGATCTGCCAGGATGTTTTTTACACGTTTAACTTCCAGAAGACAATTAAGCATGAAATGACACATGTGTGCCAATGTACCTGGTGGCGATTCATCACTGTCCAACTCATCTAAGCGGACTATAGTCTCTTCTACATCCCCCCCATCCACGCACAATGCCTGTTGACTGGGACTGCTGGAATGACTCCTCCACACTGACATCAATCTCCTGATCCAAATTGTCCTCATCATCCTCCTCCTCCTCCTGTGAATAAGTACCCACACAGGCTATTCGAGTCTGTGACCCAGTCTCCAACCATTGCCTGATCCGTTCAGCCCTGGAGTCATGGTGGCCATGTTGGTCTTCCAAATCCTGGCTGTCTTCCAAGAAAATCTCCTCTTCCTCCTCTGTTGGACATACCTGATCCCTCAAAGTTATGAGGCTGTCCTTCAATGTGCACAAAAGTGACACAGTCATGCTGACGCTGGTGTTGTTTGCGCTGACCACTTTTGTCCAGTATTCCAGACACTGAAGAACCAAACAGACGTCATGCAGCTGTGCCCACTCCACAGCCATGATGGAGGCTTACTGGGGCAACATTTGTACGTCGGGCTCCTCTCGTCATCAAAAGATCTATTACTGCTGGCTTCTGTTCGACAAACCTCTGCAACATATTCAATGTCGAATTCCAAGTGGTGTTTGCGCTGAAACTGAGCCATGAGAGATGAAGCTACCTTGGACCGCCGTATATGAGCGCACAATGTTCGTACTTTGTCAATCAGGGGTGCAAGATCGGGATAGTGTTTCAAGAACTCTTGCACCACCAAATTGAATACATGCGCAAGGTATATGTGTCAATGGGAACAAATTCAGGGCCGCCACCAAATTTCTACCATTGTCACAGACCACGTTGCCTATTTTGAGGTCTAGCGGACCAAACCATAACTCAGTTTCAGCAATTATTGCATCTTTGATGTTTTCAGCAGTGTGAGTCAGTTCCCCCAAACAAATTAATTGCAGTACTGCTTGCTGCCTTCGCCCGCTAGCACGCCGATACAAATTAGGTGCACTTCCAGACCCATGATGTGATGGAGGTTCTGGTGTGGAAGTCATTCCGTCCCCGGAACTCTCGGGAAATGAAGTTTCCGAATGAGTTGAAGGGGAAGTTGGAACCCCCAATGAATTTGAAAGGACCCTCCTTCGGGTTGGAAGAACAGACGACAAACTGCCGTCCATATTCTGACAAGGATCAAAAATGTTGACCCAATGTGCGGTCAGAGATAGGTAATGGCCCTGCCCATGCTGGCTAGTCCACGAGTCTGTTGTCAAATGCACACATGCACTAACAGATTGCTTTAGGGCACGCTTTATCTGTTGCTTGACATGTTCCTGCTAGTTTGATTAGGGGTTTTTTTAGGGGGTTTAGATTTCTTTTCTTTATTTTGTGATCGACATCAAATTTTTTGTCATTTTATGATGTTTTCTGATTAAAAGTTATATTTTATCATCGGAGAGTTGCCAGAGAAATTTGTTTTTGCCGTGTATATATATATCTGTCTGAGGACAGGACTGCCTGTTGGATTATAACAGCCACTGGTTGTCAGGAGTGGACATATACCTTCTTGGCTAAGGTATGTATATATATCTGTCTGAGGACAGGACTGCTTATTGGATTATAACAGCCACTGGTTGTCAGGAGTGGACGTATACCTAGTTGGCTAAGGTATATATATATATATATATATATATATAATCTCTGAGGACAGGACTGCCTATTGGACTATAACAGCCACTGGTTGTCAGGAGTGGACGTATACCTTCTTGGATAAGGTATGTATGTATATATATATACAGTTAGGGCCAGAAATATTTGGACAGTGACACAAGTTTTGTTATTTTAGCTGTTTACTAAAACATGTTCAGAAATACAATTATATATATAATATGGGCTGAAAGTGCACACTCCCAGCTGCAATATGAGAGTTTCCACATCCAAATCGGAGAAAGGGTTTAGGAATCATAGCTCTGTAATGCATAGCCTCCTCTTTTTCAAGGGACCAAAAGTAATTGGACAATGGACTCTAAGGGCTGCAATTAACTCTGAAGGCATCTCCCTCGTAAACCTGTAATCAATGAAGTAGTTAAAAGGTCTGGGGTTGATTCCAGGTGTGTGGTTTTGCAT
Organism: Leptodactylus fuscus; assembly: GCF_031893055.1. Taxonomy (NCBI): domain Eukaryota; kingdom Metazoa; phylum Chordata; class Amphibia; order Anura; family Leptodactylidae; genus Leptodactylus; species Leptodactylus fuscus. The sequence continues at coordinate 73,134,537 of NC_134274.1, read as the reverse complement.
TTGGAAGCTGTTGCTGTGACCAGACAACATGCGGTCAAAGGAACTCTCAATTGAGGTGAAGCAGAACATCCTGAGGCTGAAAAAAAAGAAAAAATCCATCAGAGAGATAGCAGACATGCTTGGAGTGGCAAAATCAACAGTCGGGTACATTCTAAGAAAAAAGGAATTGACTGGTGAGCTTGGCAACTCAAAAAGGCCTGGGCGTCCACGGATGACAACAGTGGTGGATGATCGCCGCATACTTTCTTTGGTCAAGAAGAACCCGTTCACAACATCAACTGAAGTCCAGAACACTCTCAGTGAAGTAGGTGTATCTGTCTCTAAGTCAACAGTAAAGAGAAGACTCCATGAAAGTAAATACAAAGGGTTCACATCTAGATGCAAACCATTCATCAATTCCAAAAATAGACAGGCCAGAGTTAAATTTGCTGAAAAACACCTCAAGAAGCCAGCTCCGTTCTGGAAAAGTATTCTATGGACAGATGAGACAAAGATGAACCTGTACCAGAATGATGGGAAGAAAAATGTTTGGAGAAGAAAGGGAACGGCACATGATCCAAGGCACACCACATCCTCTGTAAAACATGGTGGAGGCAACGTGATGGCATGGGCATGCATGGCTTTCAATGGCACTGGGTCACTTGTGTTTATTGATGACATAACAGCAGACAAGAGTAGCCGGATGAATTCTGAAGTGTACCGGGATATACTTTCAGCCCAGATTCAGCCAAATGCTGCCAAGTTGATCGGACGGCGCTTCATAGTACAGATGGACAATGACCCCAAGCATACAGCCAAAGCTACCCAGGAGTTCATGAGTGCAAAAAAGTGGAACATTCTGCAATGGCCAAGTCAATCACCAGATCTTAACCCAATTGAGCATGCATTTCACTTGCTCAAATCCAGACTTAAGGCGGAAAGACCCACAAACAAGCAAGACCTGAAGGCTGCGGCTGTAAAGGCCTGGCAAAGCATTAAGAAGGAGGAAACCCAGCGTTTGGTGATGTCCATGGGTTCCAGACTTAAGGCAGTGATTGCCTCCAAAGGATTCACAACAAAATATTGAAAATAAAAATATTTTGTTTGGGTTATGTTTATTTGTCCAATTACTTTTGAGCTCCTAAAATGTGGAGTGTTTTTAAAGAAATGTGTACAATTCCTACATTTTCTATCAGATATTTTTGTTCAGCCCTTACGTTACAATCTGCACTTGAATTCTGTTGTAGAGGTTTCATTTCAAAACCAATGTGGTGGCATGCAGAGCCCAACTCGCGAAAATTGTGTCACTGTCCAAATATTTCTGGCCCTAACTGTATATGTATGTATGTGTATATATATATATATATATATATATATATATATATATATATATCTGTCTGAGGACAGGACTGCCTATTGGATTATAGACAGCCACTGGTTGTCAGGAGTGGATGTATACCTTGTTGGCTAAGGTATATATATATCTCTCTGAGGACAGGACTGCCTATTGGATTATAGACAGCCACTGGTTGTCAGAAATGATCGGATGTCTATTGTGAAAGGTATATATAGTCTGAGCACTATAACACCCTCACTAGCACAGCTAAACACCTGCCTACACTGACCCTAGCTACCACTGAGATCCTCTCCCTAGCTAGTATGTGCAGCAAAATGGTGGCGTCTTCATCGTCACTGCCCTTATATAGAGGGGTGTGATGATGCTGCCGGCAACCAATGAGCTTTCTGCCCACAGCTAACATGGTGTCTGTGTTTCAGGCGTCATGTTAGCTGTTCCCACAATGATTGGCCAGTAGCCAAGCATTGTGGGAACTTAACCTCCGACCTCGATCCCGCCAGAAAAGATCGTGTTCGGGATTCCGATCGCGATCGTGAATTTTTCTCGATTGCCGATCGGAATCCGATCTTTTCCAAACACGATCACTCAACCCTAATCGTAATCTTTCCATTGCGTTACGGGGTTTCTGCAACAAAATCTTGTGACTCTGAAATGAGCTTGAGTGCCTTCTAATAAGCCTTTGTCCTCCAACATGCCTCGTCCTGTGGTCAGAATTTCCTTCCACAGGCTGGGCTGTAATCTACCATCTGATGGTAATCCGGCCAATTTATATAAGCAATCTGGATCTGGAAGATCTTGAAAACAGGAACCGTCGTCGGAATCTTCGCCTTCGTGGCCTCCCGGAGTCTTTCACCCCCAAGCAGCTTCCTGATGTTGTCCAAAAGATCTTCACTTCCCTGGTTGGCGAGTCGACCTCCTCCTCTATGACCCTGGAAAGGGTACAAAGGGCCATACGCCCGAAACCCAATGCAGACGAGCCGCCCAGGGATATTGTTTGTGCCCTCATTTCATCTGCCCACACTACTAGCTTGCTTAGGGCAGCTTGAGACTCGGCTGATTTGTCTTATGAAGGACACGCCATAAGGTTCTTCCAGGACTTAGCCCCCTCAACCTTGCAAAAACGCAAGGTTTTGAAGCCACTTTTGGATCAATTGAAAGCCAAAGGGTTACGCTACGCTTGGCTATTCCCGTTCAGACTCTCTATATTAAAGGACGGAAGGAGATTCACTATCCATACACCCCAGGACCTCGACCCTTTATGGGACGTTTTGGACATTTCTCCTATTTCCCTTCCATCTTGGATGCCCGTACAGGAAGATCTCATACAGGTACCCTTACCACCAGCACCTCCTCTGGAATCATCTCGCCGCCTGGGGAGAACCAAAATCCCCGAAAGTGAGGAAAGCCTTATTGAAGACGCCTGGTACCCCTCTCTCGGGTCTTACCCCTTTAGGAGATTAACGACGGCCCTGTCTCCAGTATTGTGTTGCTGACATGGACCTTCACTCTGTCTGCGCTGCCTCACCGTGTACCTGTCCCCTGCTGCAGTTGTTGCGTTCATACCCTGTCTGTATGTTCCAGCTTGTCGTACGCTGAGACGGTATATAGTAACGTATACATATATTACTTTGGCCTGATATATCCCGCTGTTCAGATGATTTCCAATTGCCCCGTCTGCTTCCCTGTTTAACCCGTCCTCATAGCTACCGCCTTCCTTCCCTCCCCCTCAACCCCCCCTTTTTCTTTTTTCCCCATCCTCCTTCATTCTTTTCCCCTCCCCCTCTCCTCCCTTCCCTCTTCCTTTCCCCTTCTACCTCTCTCCCTCCCCTTTTCCTTCCCCCCCTTCCCCTCCTCCCCTCCTCTTCTTCTCTTCCCCCCCTCCCCCCCTTTGCCCCTTCCTTTCCCTTCCTCCCCTCCCCCCCTCTTCACCTTTCCTCTTCCCTCCGCCGCCTCCCTCTTTTCTGCTCCTTCCCCTCCCTTCCTTTCCCTCCCCCACCCCCCCTCTTCCTCTCCTACTCCTCCCACATTTCCTCCCCCTCCCCTACCCCTCCCTTTTCCCCCTCCACCTGCAGACTTGCTAATTATTATCCTAATGGCGGTATACTGCTTGGAGATTTGGGTGCCATGATTTGCAACACTGTTGTCACCACAACTCTATATGGAAGTTTCTGCTCCGCATGTTTGTTTACACGGTCTCGATCTTGTTTCCCCTGTGCCCTTGGTCTCTATGTTCCTTTTCCCCTCCCCCCCCTCCACCTCCCGGTTGTCTGTCTGTTTGTTCCACCCACGCGGCCTCGTTTTTGCATTCTTGTTTCTCAATATGGCCACCATGCCTGTACGCATGCATGCGAACGACGATCCCGTACAGATCAGGGATACTCTCCACCCCGTCAGCACATTTACCTGTGCCTTCTGGTTCTTTGTGTACCGGAATATTGCTTGTTTTTATTTTGTATCTTATCTTGTTTGTTTTATTGTTTTATTGTCATTGTTTTGTTTGAATCCGTATTGCCCAGCGTCATCCATGCTGTCTGTACCTTGTCAGGTGACCGGTTAGCCACACATCTTGTATATCAGCTGTACCTTTGCCCTCCCCGCTCTTCCCTCCTCCCTCTCGCTCCCGCCTTCTTTTCTACTCTTCTCTGTTCTTGTCGTACGCTGAGACGGTATATAGTAATGTATACATATATTACTTTGGCCTGATATATCCCGCTGTTCTTCTCCCGTTCCCTCCAACTCTTCGTCTTTCCTTCACTCACACCCCCCCCTCCACCTCTTGCTCCCTTTCCCCTCCTCTTCTTCCCCCTTTTCCCCTCTCTCCTTTCCCGTTTTCTCTATAGGCAATGGCATCGTTGACCTGTATGTCCTATAACCTGAAAGGTCTCAACTCCCCTCAGAAACGTAGACATGCACACCTGTTCTTTCGAAGACAAAAGGTCGGAGTTGTGTTCATCCAGGAAACTCATTTCAAGGGCTCGCATATACCTTCCTTTCCAAAGTTGCATTTTTCCCAATGCTTCCATAATCCTCACCCTATCTCGGCCTCGAAAGGGGTCTCCACGCTCATACACAAGAATGTTCCTTTCTCCTGCTCGGGACAATATACTGACTCTGAAGGCAGAATATTGCTTCTCAAAGGGTCGATTGCCTCTGAAAAATACACACTGGCGAACCTTTATGCACCCAACAAGGGCCAGGTTGCATGGCTTTTAGCTGCCCTCAAAACGCTTCATATGTTTGCCGAAGGTGCTATCATCTTAGGGGGCGATCTCAACTTGTCCTTTAATCATGTACTGGACTCCACTTCTGGCAGGCAGCCCATCACACAAAGGGCTTTGAGGCATGTTCTGACTAGCTTTCAGGACTTACAGTTGCTTGACATATGGAAATTACAGCATCCTACAGCTAAAGACTTCTCGTTTTATTCCATTCCAAGCGCTACTTATCACAGATTGGACTATCTTTTTGTCTCCAAGAGTTTGCTTCCGTTCGTCAGGTCCTCTTCCATTGGATCTTTTACAATTTCTGACCATGCTCCTGTACAGCTCTCGCTATTGCTGCACCGTATTCCAAAACCATCATGGACTTGGCGCCTTAACGAGACTTTGCTCGATGATGCTGAGCATGTACAGTTCCTCTCTGACCATCTGGAATCTTTCTTCTCCCTGAATTCTACGCCGGAAGTGAGCCAACCTGTGGTGTGGGAAACTCACAAAGCCTATATGCGAGGCGTTCTAATTTCTCTTGCTTCCGAGGTCAAACGTCGCAGACAGAAGGAGATAGATGACCTGCTTTCCAATATTTCTATGCTGGAACGTCTTCACAAGAGGTCGCTGTTGGTCTCTCATCTTGCAGAACTGTCCCTCTTACGCAACAAATTAATGGACATTTTAAACAGCAAGGCAGCCAAACAGTACCTGCATTTTAGGAAGTTACTATACGCCCATGGCGACAAGGGGGGGTAAACTAATGTCAGGACTTGTCAGAAAGGAGAAGGAGAAATCCTTTATTTCCCATGTGTATGATTCTGAAGGTGTCCGGTGCGACTCTACAGATGCTATAGCCCGGGAATTTATCTCTTATTACAGGAATCTTTACAACTTACCTCTAGACCCTGACTCTATTCCCGGTAGGGAAAAATCGATCGTGGAATTCCTTGAGCAACTATCCCTCTCTCGTCTTACCCAGGAAGATGTGCAATCTCTCTTACACCCCATTTCTTTGTCAGAGGTAGAAAATACGCTACGTAGTATTCCCACTGGGAAGAGCCCTGGCCCCGATGGTCTCCCGCTCCACTATTATAAAAAGTTTTAAAAAATCTTGCTGCTGCAATTATCCCTTCTCTGTAATTCTTTGATGAAAGGTGACCCCCTCCCCACACAGTCCCTGGAGGCCCATATCGCGCTTATCCCCAAGGAGGGAAAGGATCGCGCTCAGTGCAACAACTATTGCCCTATTTCACTTCTTAATCTAGATATTAAAATATGGGCTAAGATAATGGCTAGGCGCTTACAACCCTTGGTCCTTGCACTGGTGAATGAGTAACAGTCTGGCTTCGTACTCGGTAGGGAGGGAAAGCATAACACCGCAAAACTTCTTCCCCTGATCCATCTTGCTCACAAGCGTAAAATAGCATTGGTCCTTCTCGGTGTAGATGCCGAGAAGGCCTTTGATAGGGTAAGATGGGATTTCATGTCCGAAGCCCTGCGCAGGTTTGGTATTCCAGATCAATTTATTCAGGTGATTTTTTCACTATATGCTAACCCCACTGCCAAATTGAAATTAAATGGTGTCTTGTCTGACAGTTTTCAGATTTCTAACGGTACTAGACAGGGATGCCCCTTGTCCCCTACTTTATTTGTGTTAGTGATCGAATCCCTGTTACAAGCTGTTCGCCAGGACCCCACGGTGCAGGGTGTGAGGGTAAACGACCTACTGATTCAGGCTACTGCCTACGCTGACGATGTGTTCTTTATTGTGTCCAATCCCGTGACTGGCCTGCCTGCATTGATGCGCTTATTGTTGTCTTACGGTGTCCTGTCCGGATACAAAGTTAATCTCTCAAAGTCAGAGGTCCTGAATATAACCCTCTCCCAAACCTCAGCCTCCAAGTTACAAGCTGCCACCCCGTTTACCTGGTCATCGAAACTGTTGAAATATTTAGGTATTTACCTGACAAAAGATCTGGCCTCCCTGTACGCTGCTAATTTCCCTCCGTTACTGGAGTCACTGAAACGCTTACTGACCTCCTATGATGATCTCCCATTATCTTGGTTTGGAAGGAAGAATTTATTGAAAACATACCTTATACCCAAGATCCCAAGATTATATACTGTATGGCTATGTTACCGATTGCTCTGCCACCTGTTTTCTTCACTACTGTCCGACGTCTGTTCACAAAATTTGTGTGGAGGAATAAGACCCCCCGGATTTCGTGGCAACAACTAACGAAACGGAAGATTCAGGGAGGGATTGGTCTTCCTGACATGCTGAAATACCATTCTGCTGTGCGCTTGACCTGGTGGTCTGAACTTTCCTTTCCGCTGTTTTCTCGGATTCCTGCTGCCTTGCTCCAAGAGAGTATGGACGTACCCCTCCAGGCGGTGCTCTGGTTCCCACATCTGTTTCACCCATACATCACAGCTACGTCTGCACTAATACCTACATTGTCAGGCATACGCCCGGACTTACCTGGGGAACTAATCCCGAAGCCTTCACCTGTGATGCCGCTGTCCCTTGTTCCGTATCTGTCTGGTTGGTCCTCTGGGGCATACTCCGACCTATGGAATAATTTTGGTGATTCCGCTCTTGCAGACATCACAACTACAGATGGCTTCCTTCCCATAGAGGACATTTGCAGTTCTTTTCGAATCGACCCCACCAAGTTCCTGCACAGACAACATTTGAAAGCGGCCTTCCATAAAATACGAACATTGTTTTCTCCCAGGCTGTGCCTTACTGAATTTTAAAAATTACTGATGTCTAAGACCACGATGCTCCGAAAGATCTCCCACTGCCTCCGTCATTTCATTGATCCGCATGTACCTTTTAAACCAAAGTTCTTGTCTGATTGGGAGGCCAAATTCCAGATCTCTCTCACTGAAGAACAAGTCGACCTGGTCCTAGCCCATTCACATGGCCTCTTCCTGTGTATACGGCTTCAAGAAAACCACTATAAGTTGCTCACACGCTGGTACAGGACCCCGGACTGGCTGTTTCGGAAAAAACTGCATTCCTCTGACCGCTGTTGGAGGTGTCAATCAGATGTCAGCACACCACTTCATATCTGGTGGTCTTGCCCCCTCATCCAAGTTTTTTGGCATGGCATACAGGACCTGATACGGAAAATCTCTGCCCCTTATTTTGACCTTAACCCAGAAATGGTGATCCTCTCCCTGCCTTCTGATGATTACTCCCCAAAGAAAGATAGGCTGGTCACCCACCTTTTGTCTGCAGCAAAGTCGCTTATTCCCCTGAACTGGATGAGCACGTCTGCTCTTTCCATCCTGCAATTAGTTGACAAAGTTAACCAAATTTCTCGCTTCGAGGAACTTATGAACTGGTCTTCCCACTCTCATGATCGTTATGTAAAGGTTTGGACCCCCTGGCTAATCTTGAGACATTAACGAGTCCACGGTTTGTTGCCTTTGCCTGTACTTACCTACTCCCCCCCCCCCTCCCTTCCCTATCTTACTGTTGTCTCTCCCCCTTCTTTCCTCCTAGTTTTGTATTCCCCTGGTTTTTCTCTTCGGCCTCTTTTCCTTCTGCTACCTGCCTTCTTTCTCCGTTTTCTCCTGTCTGCGCTTCGCTTTACCCTTCCCTCTCCCTCTCTCCCTCACCCCCCCCCCCCCCCCCCCTCTATTCCCTGCTCTCCTCTGGTACAACTAAGCTGACTGAACCTTTGCATATTCCCTGACGTTATATGGATTTGTACTTGCTGGTTCTCTACGGATCCCTGGATTTCACTATGTTGTGATCTCATTGTTTTCTTGAGAGGTGTACTTGCATACTCCACGCATTTTCTTGTTTTATTCTTGTAACGTTGTTGCTTTTATTATATTTCCTGTTCTTGTAAAATTTTTGAAAAACCCAAATAAAACTTTTGAATTAAAAAAAAAAAAAAAATGTCAGTGCTGTGGTTCTGAGCTACCAGAGAATTCCAGACACGTCCGTACCTTCCGGACCTCGGGCACCCGACCCGTCGTAATCACCAAACCTACTAGCCGCCACCTCCACCATATATAATATGAGTAGACTTACCGTGATTAATTGAGGTTCCGGTCCCTCCTCGGGAAATAGCGGGGTTCGATAGGGTGGCCTGTGCGGGTCAATGAGCCCCCTGGCCTCCGTCTTGGTAGCCCCACAGATGGGCGCCAGATTGTCGGGGTCGAAAATCGACAATATCGGGTCAATCAGTCAGTCCAAATTAATGAGCATGTGTGCACGGCGCTAAGAAGGACACAGACACTCAGTTCTGTTTTGCATCCAGCTCATGCTCTCTTGCCCTTGTCCGCTCAGCACTGCCGGTGTTTATTTACGTCACACATATTTATACAGGAAAGGAAAGGGGCAGGTTAATGCATAGTATGGTATAAAGATTTTCTGACATTTCTGAGCTGTTCATCCCCCATTGGCTCTTGATTCTGACGTACAGCCTCGGTTTCGGCCTGAGTCATCGGCCATAAGGTGTGGCAAGCAGGATGTTGGCTCCTTCTTTGGTTACATTCCTTTGTCCTTAAGCTGTCAGCACTTAGTAGCAAGGAAAAATTAGTATTTGCAACATACAAAATAGAAAGGTATAAAAGTACAAAAATATTGTTTCATGACCTGAGACAGCGTTATTTTGCGACCGTGATTTTGCGGCCGCACGGGCGCAAAATAACGCGGCGTATACGCTCCTAACTCCCATTGGAATGAATGGGACCATTTTGAGCGCGTCATCTGCCGGCACGTGTATACGTGCCAGATCACGCGCAACGTTACATCGTGTGAACTTACCCTAAAGTGGCATTACTTATGTGAATAAGCAGTATGAAGGCTCAGTGGTTAGCACTGTATATAGGTCAGTATGGAGGCTCAATGGTTAGCACTGAATGTAGGGCAGTATGGAGGCTCAATGGTTAGCACTGTATGTAGGGCAGTATGGAGGCTCAATGGTTAGCACTGTATGTAGGGCAGTATGGAGGCTCAGTGGTTAGCACTGTATATAGGGCAGTATGGAGGCTCAATGGTTAGCACTGTATGTTGGGAAGCATGGAGGCTCAATGGTTAGCACTATATATAGGGCAGTATGAAGGCTCAATGGTTAGCACTGTATATAGGGCAGTATGGAGGCTCAATGATAGCACTGTATGTAGGGCAGTATGGAGGCTTAGTGGTTAGCACTGTATATAGGGCAGTATGGAGGCTTAGTGGTTAGCACTGTATATAGGGCAGTATGGAGGCTTAGTTGGATAGCACTGTATATAGGACAGTATGGAGGCTCAGTGGTTAGCACTGTATATATGGCAGTATGGAGGCTCAGTGGTTAGCACTGTATGTAATGCAGCTCCTATCTTCACATTGATTGATAGCGCAAACCTCTGGTGACTGCCAGCAGTGAATGGGCCTTTGGCTTTAGAGGGGAATGTTATCCTGGTAGTTTTGGGAGAGATGATCTGGACTTTATCCACAATGGAAGGATCTGATCCCAATTTCTGTTGAAAACCTTCACCTTATGAGTCTGTTCACACATAGGAATCTGCCACGGCTGTTCTGCTGAAACGCGTTGTCATTTTATCTTTTAATGTGAAATGTCTTTATAAAATAAATGGATTCTGTCAGAGTTTGTTGTAAGGTCCTTCTTTTCTATATTCTGATAAAGATATTTACTGATCTCCATAAATATATAGAAATATCCACAATTATCAATAATTATTAATCAATATAAAATGATCAGAAAACATCCTTAATTCTCCATAAATCTATCAGTAAGTATCCTTCATCTATAAATGTCCATAATAATCAGTAAATATATGGAGATTCTGGGAATGAACTCAATATTACTGAGAATTATATATTGTTTGATAATTAGAGATATTTATTGATAATTATGGATATCCTACTAATATTATAAATGGGAAAGTTTGTGGGTTTGGATGTTTGTGCATTTGGATGTTTGCTCCTCAATCACGCAAACGGCTGAATGGATATGCATGAAATTTGCCACATACATAGATAGGAGCCTCGATTAAAACATAGGCTACTTTTTCTCCCGGTAAATGTCATCACTACACGAGCACAGTGAAGGAATTTAGGTTCACACAGCACTAAAGGACCTGTGATGACATCATCACAGGTCCTTCAGCCATTCTAGGATAGGATCATACTAGACAGTGGGCAGAGCTTCATGCTATTTTGTGGGCGGAGTTATATAGGATGAAGCTGCACAGTGTGAAAGCTGAAGAAAATGGAGTCTCATGGAACATAAGGAGACTACAGAACATGCAGACTGTGTGGGCAAAAGTACATCGGGTGTAGAGTTTCAGTGAGTACGACGGGGCATGTGTTGTTCTGCCTCTGATGGGGGAGGGGGAGAACTTTGGCACACTTCAGCAACATACATTCAGCCCTTTGTAACACAGAAGCTGCTCAGAGAGTCACATAACAAAACCCCTGTAATCACAATTGCCCGATGTAGCAGAGCTTATACAGTGCTGTAGCACAGCTCGGTAGGCTCTGCATATGCAAACATGTGCATACAGCTGGGTATCCTATACATATGCAGCGATATAGCAGAGCCGAGAAGCGGGAGCAGGCTGATCGAACTGTGGCAAATTTCTACAACATCCGTTTAGCCATTTCCAACACAGAAGCTGCTCACACAATGACATAAGAACACCCCAATAATCCAAATGGCCAGATGTAGCAGAGCTTAAAGGGATTCTACCACTAAAACACTGTTTTTTGTGCTTTACACGTCGGAATAGCCTTTAGAAAAGCTATTCCTCTCTTACCTTTAGATGTGGTCTCCGCCGCTCCATTCCTTAGAAAAACCGTTTTTTACCGGTATGCTAATGAGTTCTCCGCAGCCACGAGGCCTTCTTCTTCAGCTGTATCGTCCCCTTCTCTGTCGTCTTCCTTCTTTGTCAGCTCTGACGTCTGCGCAGTCGGCTCTGCCAGCGAGACACTGGTAGATCTGACTGCGCATGCCGGCCGGCGGCCATATTTTCCAGGCCGCAAGGCAAGACTGTGAAAGAAATCCATTCCTTAGAGTGACATTCTCGTAGCGTATAGCTACACTCCATTCCTTGGAGGTAAGATCTTCTGGTAGCATATAGCTACACTCCATTCCTAGGAGGTTTGTTCTTCTGTAGCGTATAGCTACACTCCATTCCTTGGAGGTGAGTTCTTCTGGTAGCATATAGCTACACTCCATTCCTAGGAGGTTTGTTCTTCGGTAGCGTATAGCTACACTCCATTCCTTGGAGGTGAGTTCTTCTTTAGCGTATAGCTACACTCCATTCCTTGGAGGTGAGTTCTTCTGTAGCGTATAGCTACACTCCATTCCTATGAGGTTTGCTCTTCTGGTTCTTCTGTAGCGTATAGCTACACTTCATTCCTAGGAAGTTTGTTCTTCTGTAGCGTATAGCTACACTCCATTCCTTGGAGGTGAGTTCTTCTGGTAGCATATAGCTACACTCCATTCCTAAGAGGTTTGTTCTTCTGGTAGCATATAGCTACACTCCATTCATAGGAGGTTTGTTCTTCTGTAGCGTATAGCTACACTCCATTCCTAGGAAGTTTGTTCTTCTGTAGCGTATAGCTACACTCCATTCCTAGGAGGTTTGTTCTTCTGTAGCGTATAGCTACACTCCATTCCTTGGAGGTGAGTTCTTCTGTAGCGTATAGCTACACTCCATTCCTAGGAGGTTTGTTCTTCCGTAGCGTATAGCTACACTCCATTCCTAGAAGGTTTGTTCTTCTGTAGCGTATAGCTACACTCCATTCCTAAGAGGTTTGTTCTTCTGGTTCTTCTGTAGCGTATAGCTACACTCCATTCCTAGGAAGTTTGTTCTTCTGTAGCGTATAGCTACACTCCATTCCTAGGAGGTTTGTTCTTCTGTAGCGTATAGCTACACTCCATTCCTTGGAGGTGAGTTCTTCTGTAGCGTATAGCTACACTCCATTCCTAGGAGATTTGTTCTTCCGTAGCGTATAGCTACACTCCATTCCTAGAAGGTTTGTTCTTCTGTAGCATATAGCTACACTCCATTCCTAAGAGGTTTGTTCTTCTGGTTCTTCTGTAGCGTATAGCTACACTCCATTCCTAGGAAGTTTGTTCTTCTGTAGCGTATAGCTACACTCCACTCCTAGGAGGTTTGTTCTTCTGTAGCGTATAGCTACACTCCATTCCTAGGAGGTTTGTTCTTCCGTAGCGTATAGCTACACTCCATTCCTAGAAGGTTTGTTCTTCTGTAGCGTATAGCTACACTCCATTCCTTGGAGGTGAGTTCTTCTGTAGCGTATAGCTACACTCCATTCCTAGGAGGTTTGCTCTTCTGTAGCGTATAGCTACACTCCATTCCTTGGAGGTGAGTTCTTCTGTAGCGTATAGCTACACTCCATTCCTAGGAGGTTTGTTCTTCTGTAGCGTATAGCTACACTCCATTCCTAGAAGGTTTGTTCTTCTGTAGCGTATAGCTACACTCCATTCCTAGGAGGTTTGTTCTTCTGTAGCGTATAGCTACACTCCATTCCTTGGAGGTGAGTTCTTCTGTAGCGTATAGCTACACTCCATTCCTAGGAGGTTTGCTCTTCTGTAGCGTATAGCTACACTCCATTCCTAGAAGGTTTGTTCTTCAGTAGCGTATAGCTACACTCCATTCCTAGGAGGTTTGTTCTTCTGTAGCGTATAGCTACACTCCATTCCTTGGAGGTGAGTTCTTCTGTAGCGTATAGCTACACTCCATTCCTAGGAGGTTTGCTCTTCTGCAGTGTATAGCTACACTCCATTCCTAGAAGGTTTGTTCTTCTCGTAGCATATAGCTACACTGCATTCCTTGGATATGAGTTCTTCTGTAGCGTATAGCTACACTCCATTCCTTGGAGGTGAGTTCTTCTGTAGCGTGTAGCTACACTCCATTCCTAGGAGGTTTTCTTCTTCAGTAGCGTATAGCTACACTCCATTCCTTGGAGGTGAGTTCTTCTGTAGCGTATAGCTACACTCCATTCCTAGGAGGTTTGTTCTTCTTATAGCGTATAGCTACACTCCATTCCTAGAAGGTTTGTTCTTCTGTAGCGTATAGCTACACTCCATTCCTTGGAGGTGAGTTCTTCTGTAGCGTATAGCTACACTCCATTCCTAGGAGGTTTGTTCTTCTGTAGCGTATAGCTACACTCCATTCCTAGAAGGTTTGTTCTTCTGTAACGTATAGCTACACTCCATTCCTAGGAGGTTTGCTCTTCTGTAGCGTATAGCTACACTCCATTCCTAGGAGGTTTGTTCTTCTTATATGCCAGACGGGTGAAGGAGGCGTGGTTTTCGAAGCAAACTTAAAAACACGCCCCCTTCACCTGTCTGGCCCGCCCCTCCTTCCCTGCCTGTGTGGCTTCATTGCAGGAGCGAGATCTGAGAGGTAGGGAAGGAGAGGCGGGCAGGAAAGGTGAAGGAGGCGTGTTTTTTTCAGCAAACTTAAAAACACGCCCCCTTCACCTGTCTGGCCCGCCCCTCCTTCCCTGCCTCTCATATATCGCTCCTGCAATGAAGCTGCACAGAAGGGAAGGAGGGGTGGGCCAGATAGGTGAAGGAGGTGTGGTTTCCTCGACACAGCGCTGCTCTCCGTTTGCAACCCCCCAGGCTTTCAGGACGACTCCAGTAATAGGGTACAAGTGCCAGAGGGAGGCGCTCTAAAAGTCCTGGAGACTAGACCCGGCGTATAAGACGACTCTCGACTTTAGAGAAAATGTTCAAGGGTTAAAAAGTCGTCTTATATGCCGGAAAATACGGTAGTTAATATTCTCAACCATTAGGCAGTTATATCATAGTTATAAAGTAGCCTGCGGTCAGGGCTGCCATCTGGAATTTTGGGGCCCCATAGAGCCTGTGTCTGGGCCCCCCCCCCCATTTTAAAACCCTACCCATTTTAAAACTACTTTATTTTGCTGATATAGTAGCAGACCAGGGTATACAGCCATATACACACTACATGTACCTGATAAAGTAGCAGGGGCTGCAGCAGTCATACACCGTGAGGAGACATCCACCCAACATCTCCAGACTGTACAGATCAGAAGACAACATGACAACTTAGAGCACTTCCGCCTTTCTCCACCATCTTTGTTCAGGGAAATACAAATTTGGTGCATTTACTACAATCAGGGCCGGCTCCAGGTTTTTATGGGCCCTTGGGCGACAGAGCCTCAGTGGGCCCCCTTGTAAAGGAGGTGGGGGGAGTCAAGACACTGTGCGTCACAGATGAAGTGAGTGATGTCACGCAGGAGTGTGGCGTCACCAACGCCATACCTCCCAAATTTTGAAGAGTAGAAAGAGGGACAAAATGTGCGGCAAATTTAGCTCCACGCACTTTTATGTTGACTCCGCCCATTCTCATTCATTTTTCATGTGCTTCCACACAGTATAATCCTCCTACAGTCACCCGTAAATTATATGCCCCCCCTCCATCTCTCCCCCAGTTTCATATACACCCTTCCTCTGCCCCCATGTCCCCCCTCCATCTCTGTCCCCAGTTTCATGCCGTTCTCCCCCTTCATCTGCCCACAGTTTCATGTCCCCCGTCTCTGCCCCAGTGTCATGCTGTTCCACCCCCCCCCCCCCATCTGCCCCAGTGTCATGCCGTTCTCCCCCCCCTTCATCTTCCCCAGTGTCATGCCGTTACCCCCCTTCATCTTCCCCAATGTCATGCCGTCCCCCCCCCCCCGAGTACAATTGAATGACTTATGTCGCACAGGTGCACTACTACCCGCTCACCGTCTTCAATATGGGTAGTACTGCGCCTGTGCGAGGAGCTGCAGCTCGGTGCTGCTCACTGGGAACAATGACTGCTGCGGGCATCAGGGGGCAGGCACACGGTGGCGGGCCAAAACCGGGCCCCCCCCCCCATTTTTCAACTTGGCCAGGCCCCTGACGCCAGTAGCAGTAATACTGGCCTATCGGTGGCCATGCCTGTAGTATATGAGTGTGAACAGCGTCCAACACTCAGGAATAACTTGCATTAACAGCACAGAAGAAAAATCCTCCAGTCCATGATGTGATGTGCAGGTATAAAGCAGGCATGATGTCCAGGACAGGAAGAATACAGAAAGTAATGTTCTACAGAAGTTATAATGTACAAAGAAAAACCTCCAATATGGCGCCATCTAATAGTACACCCCCTCTTATATCTGACGGGGAATGGTCTCCATAGATACATAGAGACTAGATCTAACATGTCTAATATAATATGTTCTGGGATTTACCATATTACATCTACACTCACCGGCCACTTTATTAGGTACACCTGTCCAACTGCTCGTTAACACTTAATTTCTATTCAGCCAATCACATGGCGGCAACTCAGTGCATTTAGGCATGTAGACATGGTCAAGACAATCTCCTGCAGTTCAAACCGAGCATCAGTATGGGGAAGAAAGGTGATTTGAGTGCCTTTGAACGTGGCATGGTTGTTGGTGCCAGAAGGGCTGGTCTGAGTATTTCAAAAACTGCTGATCTACTGGGATTTTCACGCACAACCATCTCTAGGGTTTACAGAGAATGGTCCTAAAAAGAAAAAACATCCAGTGAGCGGCAGTTCTGTGGGCGGAAATGCGTTGTTGATGCCAGAGGTCAGAGGAGAATGGCCAGACTGGTTCGAGCTGATAGAAAGGCAACAGTGACTCAAATAGCCACCCGTTACAACCAAGGTAGCCAGAAGAGCATCTCTGAACGCACAGTACGTCGAACTTTGAGGCAGATGGGCTACAGCAGCAGAAGACCACACCGGGTGCCACTCCTTTCAGCTAAGAACAGGAAACTGAGGCTACAATTTGCACAAGCTCATCGAAATTGGACAATTGAAGATTGGAAAAACGTTGCCTGGTCTGATGAGTCTCGATTTCTGCTGCGACATTCGGATGGTAGGGTCAGAATTTGGCGTCAACAACATGAAAGCATGGATCCATCCTGCCTTGTATCAACGGTTCAGGCTGGTGGTGGTGGTGTCATGGTGTGGGGAATATTTTCTTGGCACTCTTTGGGCCCCTTGGTACCAATTGAGCATCGTTGCAACGCCAAAGCCTACCTGAGTATTGTTGCTGACCATGTCCATCCCTTTATGACCACAATATACCCAACATCTGATGGCTACTTTCAGCAGGATAATGCAATGCCATGTCATAAAGCTGGAATCATCTCAGACTGGTTTCTTGAACATGACAATGAGTTCACTGTACTCCAATGGCCTCCACAGTCACCAGATCTCAATTCAATAGAGCATCTTTGGGATGTGGTGGAACGGGAGATTCGCATCATGGATGTGCAGCTGACAAATCTGCGGCAACTGTGTGATGCCATCATGTCAATATGGACCAAAATCTGAGGAATGCTTCCAGCACCTTGTTGAATCTATGCCACGAAGAATTGAGGCAGTTCTGAAGGCAAAAGGGGGGCCAACCCGTTACTAGCATGGTGTACCTAATAAAGTGGCCGGTGAGTGTAGAATATTCTATACATGTATAATGGGGTCTATAGGGAGTCACCAAATAATAGATCCATCTCCCGCTTACTTTCCATTTTTCTGTTCCTAGAACACAGGTGTGAACGCAGCCTAAATGATAAATGCCATGTAACCATTTATCTGATGTGTGCTATTGGTTTCCTGGTTACTGTGGATCTATCTGTACTATAAGAAGACAGTCAGCATGCAGGATTTACAAAATAGATCAGGAAATGAGAAAGACATTTATCAACAAACTGCATATTATAGTTTTCTAATAGTTTTCCCAGAACTGTCTGCCACTGGTGGGGGAGGGGATACTGTCATATTGTAACAAAAATGTTGGCAATGACCTGGTTACATCGCCCCCTATAGGACATCAGTGCTGACAGTTTATAACACTCCAGTACAAAAGCTGAACATTTACTTGGTAAGTGGCTGACAAAGCTGTCATACTACACAGCGGCCACTAGATGGAGGCGCTGCCTAACTTTTCTCTCTCCATACCTGGAATAGCAGCTCCGCATCCTCCTGGCTGGATTCTCCTATCAGCGGCCGGGCGCTCGCCTCAGGGGTGTAGGTAATTCTCAGGCTGTGGGTGATCTCCTCCTGGGTGTAGGTTCTCCTCAGGCTGTGGGTGATCTCCTCCTGGGTGTAGGTTCTCCTCAGGCTGTGGGTGATCTCCTCCTGGGTGTAGGTTCTCCTCAGGCTGTGGGTGATCTCCTCCTGGGTGTAGGTTCTCCTCAGGCTGTGGGTGATCTCCTCCTGGGTGTAGGTTCTCCTCAGGCTGTGGGTGATCTCCTCCTGGGTGTAGGTTCTCCTCAGGCTGTGGGTGATCTCCTCCTGGGTGTAGGTTATTCTCAGGCTGTGGGTGATCTCCTCCTGGGTGTAAGTTCTCCTCAGGCTGTGGGTGATCTCCTCCTGGGTGTAGGTTATTCTCAGGCTGTGGGTGATCTCCTCCTGGGTGTAAGTTCTCCTCAGGCTGTGGGTGATCTCCTCCTGGGTGTAGGTTCTCCTCAGGCTGTGGGTGATCTCCTCCTGGGTGTAGGTTCTCCTCAGGCTGTGAGTGATCTCCTCCTGGGTGTAAGTTCTCCTCAGGCTGTGGGTGATCTCCTCCTGGGTGTAGGTTCTCCTCAGGCTGTGAGTGATCTCCTCCTGGGTGTAAGTTCTCCTCAGGCTGTGGGTGATCTCCTCCTGGGTGTAGGTTCTCCTCAGGCTGTGGGTGATCTCCTCCTGGGTGTAAGTTCTCCTCAGGCTGTGGGTGATCTCCTCCTGGGTGTAAGTTCTCCTCAGGCTGTGGGTGATCTCCTTCGGGGTGTAGGTTCTCCTCAGGCTGTGGGTGATCTCCTCCTGGGTGTAAGTTCTTCTCAGGCTGTGGGTGATCTCCTCCTGGGTGTAGGTTCTCCTCAGGCTGTGGGTGATCTCCTCCTGGGCGTAGGTTCTCCTCAGGCTGTGGGTGATCTCCTCCTGGGCGTAGGTTCTCCTCAGGCTGTGGGTGATCTCCTCCTGGGCGTAGGTTCTCCTCAGGCTGTGGGTGATCTCCTCCTGGGTGTAGGTTCTCCTCAGGCTGTGGGTGATCTCCTCCTGGGTGTAAGTTCTCCTCAGGCTGTGGGTGATCTCCTCCTGGGTGTAGGTTCTCCTCAGGCTGTGGGTGATCTCCTCCTGGGTGTAGGTTCTCCTCAGGCTGTGGGTGATCTCCTCCTGGATGTAAGTTCTTCTCAGGCTGTGGGTGATCTCCTCCTGGGTGTAGGTTCTCCTCCGGCTGTGGGTGATCTCCTCCTGGGTGTAAGTTCTCCTCAGGCTGTGGGTGATCTCCTTCGGGGTGTAGGTTCTCCTCAGGCTGTGGGTGATCTCCTCCTGGGTGTAGGTTCTCCTCAGGCTGTGGGTGATCTCCTCCTGGGTGTAGGTTCTTCTCAGGCTGTGGGTGATCTCCTCCAATATGTGGCTCCTCCTTCTGTTGGGCGCTCTCTCTCCTTCTTCAGAGTTTAGAATGTCACCCGCTGCACTTTCCGTTGGTAGCAGCTCGAGCTGTGACATCACATTCTCCTTGTGACTGAATACAAAGGGGCGGAGCCTCCAGCACTGCTCGTATATAGTGTGCTGATCCTGTCACGTGTTCTGTGCTGTCTGCTCATCAGTCACTGATGGTTACTGGATGGCACTGGATGGCAGCATTCATTCACATGGCTTCTGTATAACACTGTACAGTATATGGGCAGCAGTGGAAGATGTGGCAGCATCTGGACTCTAAGGTCTGACATGTCTGACACCACAAGTACAAGTAGTATTTCTATAGGCACTGTATGGTCCGACTCATAAGACGTTATATGGGACCATTTCTATATCACTAGTATATGACACTATTCACATGCTGCTGTATATTCATTATTTGGCTGCTGTATGACATTATTTCTGGTGCTGTGCTGTAGGACACGTGATCCAAACTATATGAAGTGATTTCTATGGACATGGCGTGACGTTATATGATGTACATGTATATAGTGGATACTATCACCTATATGGACATTGTATGAGTTTATATGATGTACATGTATATAGTGGATACTATCACCTATATGGATATTGTATGACTTTATATGGCATATATGTATATAGTGGATACTATCACCTATATGGATATTGTATGAGTTTTATGTGACGTACATATATATAGTGGATACTATCACCTATATGGATATTGTATGAGTTTTATATGATGTACATGTATATAGTGGATACTATCACCTATATGGATATTGTATGAGTTTATATGATGTACATGTATATAGTGGATACTATCACCTATATGGATATTGTATGACTTTATATGGCATATATGTATATAGTGGATACTATCACCTATATGGATATTGTATGAGTTTTATGTGACGTACATATATATAGTGGATACTATCACCTATATGGATATTGTATGAGTTTTATATGATGTACATGTATATAGTGGATACTATCACCTATATGGATATTGTATGAGTTTTATATGGCATACATGTATATAGTGGATACTATCACCTATATGGATATTGTATGACTTTATATGATGTACATGTATATAGTGGATACTATCACCTATATGGATATTGTATGACTTTATATGATGTACATGTATATAGTGGATACTATCACCTATATGGATATTGTATGAGTTTTATATGATGTACATGTATATAGTGGATACTATCACCTATATGGATATTGTATGAGTTTTATGTGACGTACATATATATAGTGGATACTATCACCTATATGGACATTGTATGAGTTTTATGTGACGTACATATATATAGTGGATACTATCACCTATATGGATATTGTATGAGTTTTATATGGCATACATGTATATAGTGGATACTATCACCTATATGGATATTGTATGACTTTATATGGCATACATGTATATAGTGGATACTATCACCTATATGGATATTGTATGAGTTTTATGTGACGTACATATATATAGTGGATACTATCACCTATATGGACATTGTATGAGTTTTATATGGCATACATGTATATAGTGGATACTATCACCTATATGGATATTGTATGAGTTTTATATGGCATACGTGTATATAGTGGATACTATCACCTATATGGATATTGTATGAGTTTTATATGATGTACATGTATATAGTGGATACTATCACCTATATGGATATTGTATGAGTTTTATATGGCATACATGTATATAGTGGATACTATCACCTATATGGATATTGTATGAGTTTTATATGACGTACATGTATATAGTGGATACTATCACCTATATGGACATTGTATGAGTTTTATATGATGTACATGTATATAGTGGATACTATCACCTATATGGACATTGTATGAGTTTTATATGGCATACATGTATATAGTGGATACTATCACCTATATGGATATTGTATAACCGTTTTATACGGTGTACATGTATATCGTGGATTATGTCACCTATAGGGACATTGTGTGACTTTTTATATGGTATACATGTATACAGGGCCGGTGTCCGCACCAGGTAAACTCGGGCCCCAAGCTCCTGAGAGAGCCCACAGGGCCGCTGGGTGCTGACTGCTTTTTTTTTTTTTTTAATAATCAGGGTTGGACTGCCCTGGGCCCCCCTGACACCGCCATTGATACATCTTCTACTTTTAACTAGATCGGTCTCTAAACACCAATCTAGTTAAAATGCTTCCAGCAACTTGTAACTGAAAGGCACATGAGACCTGCAGTTTACAAGACAGGGAGAACGCAGGGAGACGTCTGCTTCTCAGCATGGCCGCCGCAACGACGCCAAAGCAACGCGACACAACCGTCCTGCATGTGAACACAGACAATGCGGCAGCTCCGTTCATCAGGATCGCAGGTAGGTGAGTATAACTTATTTTTGGGGTTGTTTTTAGCTTAGTTATAGGGATTTTAATAGTATAAGGGGTTCTTAGGAGGGGAGATTATGAATATAAAGGGGGGGAGTCATTTATATATGTGTTATTAGGGGTATTATGTATACAAGGGGGAATTTATTTATATTAGGGGGCATCATTTATATTGGGAGACATTATGAACAAGGGGGTGGTCATTTATATAAGGGGTCATTAGAGGTGCAGTATTTATGTCAGGGGGAATCAGGAGCATAATATGAGGGGGCAATTTAATTAAGTAACACTTGGGCTTTATTAAGACTAAGGCGCCACATAGCGTGCTGCAACATAATAGCGTTGCAGGAAAACCGCAGCAATAACGCATTATGGCTTTTTCCTGCAGTGCTTTTCACGGAAGGTCCGCAGAGGTTTCATATGGAGACTTTCTGCTTCCATTATACCTATAGGGAAACCGCCGGTGTTTTCATAGGTATAATTAAGATGCTGTGTATGGTAACATGCTGTCTCCCTGTCTTGTAAACTGCAGGCCTCATGAGCCTTTCGGTATGTGGATATATATCCACATGTACAGCTTGGGTTTTGGAAATCGCAGCATACCTACGGAAACGCCAGTGGTTCAGATATAATTGAAGCAGAAAGTACACAGAGGGAACCTGTGCAAACTTTCTGCGCAAAGGATTTCCAGGCAAAACCCTTCTACTACAGCTTACCAGATGGCGACTTTACAGCTATCCTGAGTGCACATGCTCATCAATCAGACATCGCACCTGTGTAGTTCAATTCAGAATAGAGATCTGAGAGCCCGTGCCGTACAACAACCTATGCACGCCCGCACTCACAGATATTGAAAAAGAGCCCTAAAAGGTGGATATAGGCTCCTAAAAAAGAGGGCAGTATAGAATTAAAGAACTAACCCACAAATAACTTCAAGCAAAAAAGGAACATCCCACCCAAGGGGATATATCCAGCCTGAAAGAGTGATCAGGACTGTTTCCATAAAGTAACCACTCACATTGCAAAAAACGCACCGTCTGCATACAGGTCAAGAACACAGTGCAAAGAAAGATATTTAAGCTAGTCCAAAAACTCAGGACAATCTTATATACCGGCTCAGTGGCCAACATGTCAAAAATGACCCTCAAAATATGAAAAAAAAACGGACTATCATAAACAAAATCATATAAAACAGGCAAAACTTAGTTGCTTGTTTAATCCGGAAGGATAAACAGTTTTTAACCTGTGAATCCATCTTGTCTCGGTTTGTGTAATAAGTTGATCCCAGTCGCCTTTGCGTACCGGAAATTTTACCACGTCAATCCCCATAAACCTCAAACCTGAAAAATCCACTGCATGTTCATTACGGATGTGTCGCCATGCATCAATTAAATAGAAATCTTGGAATGTTCTCTGGAGAGAAGCCAGAGCAGCTTGTGAGACTGCCGATTTTCCCGTAGACGCGTCTAGTAAAGGGTTCAGCGTAAAATTTAAGTCTCCTCCAATAATAACTTCCCCTTCAGAGAAATGATGCAAGTTAGAGAGAGTTTGTTTAATCCAATTAACTTGATCTTGATTAGGTGCATACAGACATGCCAAGGTGATTTGTCCTTAATTAATAGGTATCTACCCTCAGCATCCATCTGCGACTGTTTACATACAAAAGGAGGGGAGCGGTGTATTGCAATGGCCGCGCCCGTAGAGGCAGAGAGTGGATGAGAGCTGAAGAACCAATGATTAATATATTTCTTCTGAAAGTTCAGGATGTTGGATGCCTTAAAATGAGTCTCTTGAAGCATTAGTATGTCTGCTGTGAGAGGTATCAGCGCCGCACCTGTAATGAGGCGACGTGAGGCGGCCGCTTCGGGCGGCGCACGGGAGGGGGCGGCGCACGGGCGACTTTTCTTTTTTTTTTTTTACTTTGAACAAGCGCAGGAGAGCTGCTTCTCTCTGCGCTGGTTCAGACGTCTACGCATCTTCGTAGGCGGCGTCACTAGGCCGCCTTCGCACGCTGATACGTACTCAGACGTCTAGGTATCAGCGTGGGCGGTGTAATCACGTGATGACGCTCGCTGATACCTAGACGTCTGAGTACGTATCAGTGTGCGTAGGCGGCCTAGTGACGCCGCCTATGCAGACGTCAGCTTGCAGGAGAAGAGGATCGCGGAGGCGGCGGGAGCAACAACAAGATCGGTAAGTATAAAACTTCTTTTTTTGTTTTATAATAGGCCGCCGTATCTCCAGCAGGTAGCGGCCTATTTACCTACCTCCCCAGACCTGCTCACTGCTGCCCCCGCTTCCCCTTGTACTATAGGCCACGGAGGCCGGCAGTGAATAGGCCCGGGCAGGCTGCGATTCCACTACCGCCATTATTATACTCGGGGGTCTTTTCAGACCTCCGAGTATAATAATTGGAGCCCCAGGGGAGGTGAGGGAACATAATAAACAATGTTACTTACCTCTCCGGGATCCGATGTTACTCCTAGCAGGCTTCGGGCCTATATGGTAATGCCCAGACATCACGTGGTCTGGAATATTACCATATAGGCCCAAAGCCTGCCCTAGCAGTTCCATATAGGCCCGAAGCCTGTGCTAGTAGTAATAGCCTGTTACTGCTAACACAGGCTTTGGCCTGTATGGTACAGTCTGTCAGGAATGTCCTTCTTCCCAGGAGCGCCTATATCGCTGTACTGTGTGAGCAGGGAGGAACGCTCCCTCCCCTCCTGATAGTGCTCTTCTATGGATGAGTACTGTGAGCAGAGGGAGGGGGCTCGCACAGCACTATAGGCGCTGCTGGGAAGAAGGACGTTCTTGACAGACTGTCAGGAACACCCTTCTGACTGTGAAGAGTTACGGTACCGGCACCAATAGCTCTTCACCTGGGGCACAGATCGGGAAAGCCAACAGTGCGCTGAATTCAGTGCACTGTCAGCTTTCCAGCAGTATATAGAACTGCCTTTGCCCAAACCCATGAAAGGTCCTCTTTAACATCGGGTCCCGGAGAGGTGAGTAGCAGTGTTTATTATGTTCCCTCATCTCCCCTGAGGCTCCGATTATTATACTCGGGGGTCTGAAAAGACCCCCGAGTATAATAATAGTTCATGGGTGTGCAACTGTGGGGCATAATAGAGCTTGAAGGTTCCACTGTGGCCCCTGTAACCTCTATTATGCCCCACAGCAGCCCCCCTGCAACCTCTATTGTGCCACTGTGGGGCATAATATAGGCTGCAGGGGCCGCTGTGGGATATATATATATATATATATATATATATATGTGTGTGTGTGTGTATATATACATATATAGGGGTTGGGTGCGTGGAGAATTGAGGAGTCAAAGATGTCTATGTTTCAAACTTTACAGAGTCAAGTCACAGCTGAAAGAAGTGGTCATGGCGGTCCAAAGGGAAATATAAAACGTAATACTGAGAATGTAAATAGAGAAGCCCCTTCTTACATAAGCATGCCCTATAGAATAAAGAGAGCAGCATATAAATAGGGCCGGGGTAATGATAACTATAGGGCAGAAAAAACAATGACTAGGACTACCGCAAAATAAGTCCACAATGCAATATGGGCAAACAGTTAAAGAACAAATAAGAAACAAATAGCCAGCAGGGTTACTGACTGTATGATATCACTTAAGAGACTCCTTGTCTCGAGCGAGCCAGGAACTTCTTCGTTTTCAGTGACTTGATTCTATGGCTTTGCGGCCACTGGTCACAGTCTGGTAAATCCGGCCAATCTGGTAGAGGTGGTAGAGGTGGTGTGGGGAGCCAGCAAGGTATATCCAATGGTTCCATACGCAGATGGGTCCACAAAGATGGTAAGTCCGCAGTAGAGTGAATCATGATCCTTTTCCCCTTATGTATGACTGCGAGGCCGAAAGGATAAAGCCAAGCGTATTTTATCTCCTTCGCTCTAAGAACATCCAACAACGGTTTAAGCAATCTACGTTTGGCTAGAATGGATTGAGCAATATCTTGAAAAATAGCAATTTCTGAATCAGCAAACAGAATAGTGGGTTTGTTTCTAGCAGCCGCCAAAATGTCTGCGACATCCGGGTACGCCAGCAGGCCGCATATAACATCTCTTGGGGGTCCCCCCCTATTGTGGTTTGGGCCTGAGCACTCTATGAATCCTTTCTATTTTAATGTCTTTCGCTCTATCAGTCCCAAGGAGCTCAGTAAAGATTTGAAGTGCTACCTCATTCAGGTTTTCAGCTCCGTTCTGTTCGGGTATGCCTTTCAAACGTAAATTCTTCCTCCTCCCCCTTCGACCAGAACCAGTGATCTGTCTATGTAATCTTTAAACAGGGCCATCCTGGCAGCAACCGAAGTGGCATGGTTAGTGAGAGGCGTGGCGCCATTCTCCAGCTGCGACACCCTCTGCCCCATATTATGCAAGTCTGACCTGATTGCCGCCAGTTCTGACATAACTGGATGTAGTGCCTTTGCTAAAGCCTTTTGGAGAAGTGCCATGGACACTGTAGCTTGTCCCGACTCAAGTTGTTCAGAATGCTCTGTGAACGCCATGCTCTCGGCTTCCGAGTCCTCCTCCGTCTCATATCTTGGAAGGCACGGCTGGTGAGTACCCGGTCTTCTTTTTAACAAATTTGTGGATATCACCCTGCTGTTTCGCTAGTTTACGAGTGCCCGGAGGTTCTGAGACCTTCTCTTTGCCGTTCTTGCCCATTTTAGCAGTTGTAGAAGCTGTTCGGGAGACTGAATTAAGCCATGTGTGACGGAGCTTAGAATCCTTGCATCCTTCACTGTGCGCGGTCAGACTACACCCCCACCTTGATATTTTTTTTGAGCAGAAATCTGGGAGGCTCACAAATCATATGTTAGAGGCATTTTCTCTCAGTTGGGTCGAGATTTAAAAGGAAATTACAGGGACAGATAGAAAGGATGCATAAGGCCTCTGGAGTTGTGCAGACTCTGGTGGAACTGACGACTCTTAGAGAACGTTTAAAGAACTTCCTAGGCGCTAAATCCGCCATCTCATCTGCTATATCAACAGAAGCTTTTTGCCCATGGCAATAAAGGAGGTCGCCTAATGTCTACCCTCATTAAGAAGGCCCGAGATAGGACACACATACATACATCAAGTTGTTAATAGGCATCATGTCAGAGTGAGCTCCACCCCAGATATTGCCCAAGCTTTTTGTGACTTTTATTCAGACCTGTATAATCTAGAAAGGCCATGTAGTGCAAACCAGGAGTTGGCGGGTGAGGTGAGAGTCCCCCCATGTGGCTTGTGCTGATTACCGCGGATGAGATCAGGTCCATTATACTGAGTTTCTCTCCGGGGAAGAGTCCTGGCCCTGATGGATTGTCCCTCCCCTACTATAATTGTTTTTTACAAACCCTCCTCCCACATCTAGTATGCTATTATAATGCTCTCTTGAACGGCCACTCTTAGCCGAGACAGGCCATAGAGGCACACATGGTGCTTCTCGGCATTGATGCTGAGAAAGCCTTCGATAGGGTGGGTTGGGGCTTCATGCGCAGTACCCTGTCTAAATTTGGAATACCTACTCAGTTTATTAACAGTCAATACAAACACAAAGTTTAGGGCAAAGACTGGCAGAACTACATAAATACAAAACTGTGCTTAAAAAAGCGAACTGCCACACAAATATGTATCAAAAATATTAAACTTTATTAAATTTAACAAGCTTAAAAATATATAGGAAAGTGATATAGGGGATAGAACAAACCATACAACACATGGAGGTTATACTGTAGTGCTCTATAAAAGCCTGTAGATGTCACTCTAATTATTTGTATATAATAAACATGATGCAATATAAGTCAGTTATATCGGTTTCAACATAATCACAGATAGAGTGCACATACAAAAACAGGGTTAACATGGTGTTAAGGATTTTTCATTACCTATGATAGGGCGTCCATGTGAGTAACGCGCCCCAACACGTGTTTCGCCACTATGTGGCTTCGTCAGGGGGAAAACTCGTTATGTGGCTGTAAAGGTTTGTATAAGATATATAGGGTCATATTCAATATGCAAATTAAAAACAGCTGATGTGATTGAAAAATGCTGGTAAATTGTAAGTACGATCCTACCTATTGCCGCTCACTCTCACACTTACAGCCGCGTCATCAGTATGAGACGCCTAGATCGAATATTGGTGTAATACGCATGCGCCAATACAGGTCTCGCGGGATTGTATTCATATGAACGCGTATACAGAACATTGGCACATTGCACATGCGCCAAATACAAGTCTCACAGGATTACAGCATGTTGCCAATGAACTATGGGAGTACAGAGGACAATCCACTATCTGTCCCCAAGGCAACAGTCAACGGGATCTCCGAGAAATACTTAACTGCACATGTGTGAAAGGGAGACTCATAGAAACCCAGACAGAATTAAATAATGGACAGAAATATAATTGTAAAGTGACACAAATACTGATAACCATTGTCCAACTGCAATAAAAAATATATATTTGACATAGAAAAAACACAAATTTATCAAAAACAAAAGGCACTTACTAAAGGAATATTAAAGAAATCGCCCGAAAAAACGCTGAGTGTGAATAAGTCGTTAAAAGTGGAATGACACATGACATAATATTAGGTGATTGGTGCTGGCATTTGTATATATAGAAATTAATAAAGGTAAGTATGGTGAATGAAGTGGTAATAGTGCGCAGTGACAAAGTGAAAGTGCTCAAGTGAAAAATAAAGTGTATCTATAGTAATGGATTTAATACAGCAATTTTACTGGAGTAGTTATCACATAGTCACAATTGTGCCTCATATTCATTGATAAATATATAAATGAATAAACACGCAATAAATGCAAGTTATAGTTTCATATGTCAAATACTATAATTAAAGTGACAATCATTTAACAATATATGTCTTAAAAGGGAAATGAGTTATACATTTCTCTGGTAATGGGATATGTAGCACATAGATGTAAATAAAGCTATATGTGCACAATAGCATATTCAATCTGAAGACAATAGGGTTCACCAAATGGAATAGAGTAATACTGATCTGTCCATATGACTGTGGGTTGTTGCACTTTGATAAAGAATCGTACGAAGTTATCTGAATGTGAAATGACACTATGAAAAAGAAAAAAGAAGGGAGAAAAAAGAAAGAAAATTAGTGAAAATATAAAAATATATAAAATAATAAAATATAATGTGTACTCATTGAGCCACATAAACAATTGTACGCAGATCTATCGCATAAACCTCAGATATAATGTAAAGGAAAACATAAAACCAAGAAAAAAAACATATAAAAAATTATTTTTTACAAAAAGGAAATTAATTGAATATTCTCGTTCAAACCTTTAGGGTGAAGGGTATCCAAGGTATAAATCCAACGTGACTCCTTTTGTGCCAAGATACGTTTCCAGTCACCAATCCGCGGACCTGGTGTGACTTGGTCAATTGCTCTTACATTTAGCAAGGAAGGATCAGAGTCGTGATGTGACGTGAAGTGTTTAGGGATAGTTTTCAATAGGGAAACATCACTTATGTCCTTCGAATTGCGAATATCAATTACGTGTTCCCTAATTCTTTTCTTGAATTCACAACTTGTATGGCCAATATAAATCAAGCCACATGGACATAGTGCAAAATAGATGACTCCTATTGAATTACAATTTAAGGAGTGACGTATCTGGTAAAGTCGAGATCTATCTGTGTTCCAGAAATCTTTAGCGCAGTCCACATTTTGACACACAATACATCGACCACATGCTTTACAGCCAAGATGCACCGAAAATACGTAATTGTGGATTTGAAGAATAGTGGCTTCTAACTAGAATGTCTCTCAGATTTTTAGATCTACGGTAAGTCACACTAGGATGAGTGTTAACATATTTTTTCTAAATTGGATCTTGGGTGAGTATATGCCAATGTTTGCGAAGAATGCGATTCATCTCATGGCATCTAGAGTTGTAAGTGGTAATAAATCTGACCTAGTTGGTAGAAGATGTAGGTTTATGTCAAGGCTTCAGGGTATCTCTTCTTTGAGTTGAGAAGGCTCTTCTGAACCCTCGCTGGATGTATTCTTCTTCATAACCTCTGTCACGGAAACGTTGGCTAAGATCCAAAGAGGCCTCCAAAAAAGATGTATCCGATGAACAGATGGGACGTGTTCTTAAAAACTGTCCAATTGGTATGTTTTGAACAAGATGTTTAGGATGAGAGGTCTGGAAATGCAACAAAGAGCTTGTTGAAGTATCCTTACGAAACAATTTGGTTTCATCTTTATCTACCTCTAATCTATGGTATGATTGCTGTATTTGTAGGTTAAGAGGATATTCTTGCTATTGGTGTTTAAACATTTCATGAACATCTCAAGTTGTTCTGGAGTGCCCTGCCATATGATAAAGATATCGTCAATGAATCTCCCCAGAAGTGGATGCACTCCACTCATGGGGGAGGATCCGTAAGAAATATTGTTCGCTCCCATGCTCCTAGAAATAAATTTGCGTATGGGGGCACACATGACGCCCCCATCGCTGTGCCCTGGCATTGAAGATAATGAGTTAGGGCAAATCTGAGTAGTTTGAGAATAAACTCACCCAATTGTACATCCATAGGGGACATCCTCAGGGACTCCTGTACTGCTTCAAGGCCATCAATATGCCTAATTGAGGTGTATAACGATTCGACATCGCATGTCACCATGATCATATCCGAATCCAAATGGATGCCATCATTTTTTTGTAAAAAGTCAGTCATGTCTCTAAGGTAGGAAGGAAGATTTTCAACTAGTGGCTTTAGATTATGATCTATGTATTGACATATTGGCTCACATAGGTTGTTATTGCCTGACACAATAGGTCTACCTGGGGGATTTACTGAATTATTGTGTATTTTAGGACGAAAATACATCGTAGCAATGGAGGGTGATGCTAGAAGAAGGTAAGTAAATTGTTTCTGTGTAATTATACCATCAGATACAGCCTCCTGTAGGAGAATCGATAGTTCAGAATTCAATTTTTGAAGAGGATTGGACGCGAGTTTTTTTGTATAATTCCCCATTTTTCAGATGTCTAAAAGCCTCCTTTTCATATAGTTTCTTTGGCCATAAAACTATATTGCCTCCTTTGTCGGCGGATTTTATTACAATGTCCTCCATAGCAGCCAAATCTCTGATAGCATCTCTATGTTTTTTACTAAGGTTATTATCATATATAGTAGACAAGATTTTTTTAAAGTCTGAATTTACGAGATTGACAAATGTTTCTACAGAATGAGAAAGTGAGATAGGAGGAAATCTTTTTGATGAAGGGATTAGAGATGAGCGAACACTAAAATGTCCAAGGTTCGAAATCCGATTCGAACAGCCGCACACTGTTCGGCTGTTCGAACGGATTTCGAACCCCATTATAGTCTATGGGGGGAAATGCTCGTTTCAGGGGTACGCAAAATTCGATAAAATTATACTTACCAAGTCCACAAGTGACGGTCGGGCTGGATTCCCTTTGAAGTCTTCTCCCGGCGCAGCGCCCCTGCGGCGTCTTCCAGCTGGAATTCACTCTGCCTAGGCATCAGGGCTTAGGCAGAGCAGACTGCGCATGCGTGGTCGGCTCTGCCCGGCCCGACGCCTAAGCAGAGCCGACTGCACATACGAGGGCATGCCCGCGCATGCGCAGTCGGCTCTGCCTAGGCCGGATGCCTAGGCAGAGTGAATTCCAGCCAGAAGACGCCATGGGGACGCTGCACAGAGAAGACTTCTAAAGGTAAGAGAAGAACCAGCGTTGATTGGAAGATTGTATAGCATTCTGCCAATCAACGCTGGTTCTGCATCGAACATTAAACTTCGAACAGCTAGTAGTGTTCGATCGAACACTACTCGCTCATCTCTAGAAGGGATTAATGCTTTGGGGAACTTACTAGTATCAGGAATTGCAGGTTCATCCGATAATTCTTCTAAAATGCGCAAAGCAACTTGTTCCTCCTCAGTCAAAAAGGGGGATGTGGATGCCGTGTTGTCAAAGATTTTTTTAAAAATCAGATTCTTGCGAAGAGATGAAGATCTTTTGTGGCCACAAATGGATCAAACCTGGAAGATGGAGAAAAACTCAAACCTAATTTTAAAAACTCTGTTGGGATGATGTAAGTATATGAATTGATAACTTTATCACTTGTAATTGATTTTGATTGTTACTTACCATATTTGAAGAATTGATTGTATTATGTTTCTTTCGAGAGATGCCCTCCATGTGTTCTTGTTTCCTTTTAAATTGCCTCGTAACTTGTCTGTCTCGAAAATTAGATGCATGAGATCAGTGGCGTAACTACCATAGAGGCAGCGGAGGCAGCTGCCACAGGGCCCGGGTCATTAGGGGGCCCGGTGACAGCTGCTACCGCTGCAGTTTTTTTTTTTTTTTAAATAGGCCGTTAGGGCCCCTATTCACTTGCCGATCCTGAGTATAATGATCGGCGGATCAGGAGAGGTAAGAAACATAACAAACACTGTTACTTACCTCTCCACGATCCTGCCAGGCCTCCTTTCTGACGTCTCTGACGTCACATGAACCCGGCCTGCGTCCCGGGTCATGTGACGTCTGACGTCATTTCATAAGGACGCCAGCGGAGAAGACAGCGTAGGAGCCGGGGGATAGGTAAGTAACAGTAATTTTTTATGTTTTTATTCCCCCGGGTCTCCGATTATTATACTCTGGGGTCTGAAAATACCCCAGAATATAATAATTGTTTATGGGTGTCCACTATGGGCTATAATACTGTGTGCAGGAGCCACTATGGGGGGTAATACTGTGTGCAGGGGCCACTATTGGGGATAATACTGTGTGTAGGACCCACTATTGGGGTTCATACTGTGTGCAGGAGCCAGTAAGGGACATAATACTGTGTGCAGGGGCCAGTAAGGGACATAATACTGTGTGCAGGGGTCACTATGGGGGATAATACTGTGTGCAGGGGACACTATGGGGGATAATACTGTGTGCAGGGGCCCCTAAGGGACATAATACTGTGTGCAGGGGCCACTATGGGGCATAATACTGTGTGCAGGGGACACTATGGGGATAATACTGTGTGCAGGGGTCACTATGGGGGATAATACTGTGTGCAGGGGTCACTATGGGGGATAATACTGTGTGCAGGGGCCACTATGGGGCATAATACTGTGTGCAGGAGTCACTATGGGGGATAATACTGTGTACAGGGGTCACTATGGGGATAATACTGTGTGCAGGGGCCACTATGGGGCATAATACTGTGTGCAGGGGCCACTATGGGGGATAATACTGTGTGCAGGGGCCACTATGGGGGATAATACTGTGTGCAGGGGCCACTATGGGGCATAATACTGTGTGCAGGGGACACTATGGGGGATAATACTGTGTGCAGGGGTCACTACAGGGGATAATACTGTGTGCAGGGGGATAATACTGTGTGCAGGGGTCACTATGGGGGATAATACTGTGTGCAGGGGACACTATGGGGGATAATACTGTGTGCAGGGGTCACTATGGAGGATAATACTGTGTGCAGGGGCCACTATGGGGGATAATACTGTGTGCAGTGGCCACTATGGGGCATAATACTGTGTGCAGGGGACACTATGGGGGATAATACTGTGTGCAGGGGTCACTATGGGGGATAATACTGTGTGCAGGGGCCACTATGGGGGATAATACTGTGTGCAGGGGCCACTATGGGGGATAATACTTTGTGCAGGGGCCACTATGGGGGATAATGCTGTGTGCAGGGGCCACTATAGGGGATAATACTGTGTGCAGGGGTCACTATGGGGGATAATACTGTGTGCAGGGGACACTATGGGGGATAATACTGTGTGCAGGGGCCACTATGGCGCATAATACTGTGTGCAGAGGTCACTATGGGGATAATACTGTGTGCAGGGGACACTATGGGGGATAACACTGTGTGCAGGGGCCACTATGGGGGATAATACTGTGTGCAGGGGCCACTGTGGGGGATAATACTGTGTGCAGGGGCCACCATGGGTGATAATACTGTGTGCATGGGCCACTATGGGGCATAATACTGTGTGCAGGGGCCAGTAAGGGACAAAATACTGTGTGCAGGGGTCACTATGGGGGATAATACTGTGTGCAGGGGCCACTATGGGGCATAATACTGTGTGCAGGGGCCACTAAGGGACATAATACTGTGTGCAGGGGCCAGTAAGGGACATAATAATGTGTGCAGGGGCCACTATGGGTGATAATACTGTGTGCAGGGGCCACTATGGGGGATAATACTGTGTGCAGGGGACACTATGGGGGATAATACTGTGTGCAGGGGCCAGTAAGGGACAAAATACTGTGTGCAGGGGACACTAATGGACATAATACTGTGTGTAGGGGCCACTATGGGGGATAATACTGTGTGCAGGGGCCAGTAAGGGACATAATACTGTGTGCAGGGGCCACTATGGGACATAATACTGTGTGCAGGGCCACTATGGGGGATAATACTGTGTGCAGGGGCCACTATGGGGGATAATACTGTGTGCAGGGGCTAGTAAGGGACATAATACTGTGTGCAGGGGTCACTATGGGGGATAATACTGTGTGCAGGGGCCACTATGGGGGATAATACTGTGTGCAGGGGCCACTAAGGGACATAATACTGTGTGCAGGGGCCAGTAAGGGACATAATACTGTGTGCAGGGGCCAGTAAGGGACATAATAATGTGTGCAGGGGCCACTATGGGGGATAATACTGTGTGCAGGGGACACTATGGGGGATAATACTGTGTGCAGGGGCCACTATGGGGCATAATACTGTGTGCAGGGCTTACTAAGGGACATAATAGAGTGCGGAGGAGGGGGTCGGTCGAGGTTTTTGACGTCGGTGTCGAAGATGTCAAACCCCATGTCAAAAGTTCGCCACGGGCCTTGCCATTCCTAGTTACGCCACTGAATGAGATGATTCGCTATTCACAGAATGATGTGAAGAGACTGATGAAGATCTACTTCTTTTTACTTTTTTTTTTTTACTTTACTTTTTTGGTAGAGTTGGAAGGGACCTCAAGGGCCATCGGGTCCAACCCCCTGCGAGTGCAGGTTTTCCTAAATCATCCCAGCTATATGTTTATCCAGATTCCGCTTGAAGATTTCCATTGATGGAGCGCCCACCACCTCCCGTGGCAGCCTATTCCACTCTCTCACTACCCTCACTGTCAGAAAGTTTTTCCTAATGTCTAATCTGTATCTCTTTCCCTTTAGTTTCATCCCATTGCTTCTTGTACTTCCTTGTGCTAATGAGAATAGGGTAGATCCCTCTGCACTGTGACTACCTTTCAGATATTTGTAGACTGCTATTAAATCTCCCCTCAGCCTTCTCTTCTGCAAACTAAACAATCCCAGTTCTTTTAGCCGCTCCTCATAGGACATGGTTTGCAGACCTTCCACCATTTTGGTTGCTCTTCTCTGGACTTGCTCCAATATATCGATGTCTTTCTTGAATTGAGGCGCCCAGAACTGTACACAGTATTCCAGGTGTGATCTGACCAGGGAAGAGTACAGCGGAATAATGACCTCTCTTGATCTAGATTCAATGCTTGTCTTAATACATCCCAGAATTTTATTAGCCTTTTTTGCAGCAGCATCGCACTGTTGGCTCATGTTGAATTTGTGATCTACTATTATGCCCAAGTCCTTTTCCCCTATGCTATCACTTAGTTCTATTCCTCCCATACTATATATGTTTTTTACATTTCTGTTACCCAGATGTAGAACTTTGCATTTGTCCCTGTTAAATACCATTTTTAAATTTCTTGTTGGGTTGAAATTGTATTTCCATTTGTAAACTCTATTATTCTGGAAATCCAAGGTGTCACGTTTATATTTCTTACCTTTTGTTTCACGTATATGTTTCTCAGCTTGGTTGATAGCCTCATCTATATCCTTTTTGAAGTTTTCAAACTCTATGGTGGAAAGTTTCTTCTTTAGGTCACGCTCCAACTTATCTATTTCCACATTTAAATCTTCTAGCATTTTCACATTATATTCAATTATCAATTCCATCAGTGCCTTACTTGCTGCATTGCAGATAGCTTCCCATGTATCCGAGAAATCTTGATTCATATTATTAAATGATGGAAAAATTTGTATGCGTAGACCTCTGGGTATCAATTGTTTGCTAATGTGATTTTCAAGAAATGACTTATTCCACCAGAATCTGAGTTGTTTTACTTGTTGATGTTTAAATAATTGCTTAATTTCTCTGATTGAGCGTTGGTCTGCAGTTTCAGATGGTGTGCTACTATCCCCAAATACAGATTCTAATTGGAGGCGCCAAGACGCTTCCCTAGCCCTAAAATCTATCCTAATAAATGGACAATCAAATCCCTGGAATGAGAAATGCTACAGTCAATACAAACACAAAGTTTAGGGCAAAGACTGGCAGAACTACATAAATACAAAACTGTGCTTAAAAAAGCGAACTGCCACACAAATATGTATCAAAAATATTAAACTTTATTAAATTTAACAAGCTTAAAAATATATAGGAAAGTGATATAGGGGATAGAACAAACCATACAACACATGGAGGTTATACTGTAGTGCTCTATGAAAGCCTGTAGATGTCACTCTAATTATTTGTATATAATAAACATGATGCAATATAAGTCAGTTATATCGGTTTCAACATAATCACAGATAGAGTGCACATACAAAAACAGGGTTAACGTGGTGCTAAGGATTTTTCATTACCTATGATAGGGCGTCCATGTGAGTAACGCGCCCCAACACGTGTTTCGCCACTATGTGGCTTCGTCAGGGGGAAAACTCGTTATGTGGCTGTAAAGGTTTGTATAAGATATATAGGGTCATATTCAATATGCAAATTAAAAACAGCTGATGTGATTGAAAAATGCTGGTAAATTGTAAGTATGATCCTTCCTATTGCCGCTCACTCTCACACTTACAGCCGCGTCATCAGTATGAGACGCCTAGATCGAGTATTGGTGCATTACGCATGCGCCAATACAGGTCTCGCGGGATTGTATTCATATGAACTATGGGAGTACGGAGGACAATCCACTATCCGTCCCCAAGGCAACAGTCAACGGGATCGCCGAGAAATACTTAACTGCACATGTGTGAAAGGGAGACTCATAGAAACCCAGACAGAATTAAATAATGGACAGAAATATAATTGTAACACATGTGCAGTTAAGGGCTCGTTCACATTGTGGAAACTTTCAGCCAAATCGGTCAAGCGGGTTTTGCGTGATTGAGTAACAAACATCCAAACTCACAAACACACAAACATCCAAACTCACAAACACACAAACATCCAAACTCACAAACACACAAACATCCAAACTCACAAACTTTCACAGGACAAATAATTAGAGTGACATCTACAGGCTTTTATAGAGCACTACAGTATAACCTCCATGTGTTCTATGGTTTGTTCTATCCCCTATATCACTTTCCTATATATTTTTAAGCTTGTTAAATTTAATAAAGTTTAATATTTTTGACACATATTTGTGTGGCAGTTCGCTTTTTTAAGCACAGTTTTGTATTCAGTTTATTAACACCATTTTTACCCTATACTCCCACCCCTCAGCTAGGTTGAAGGTTAATGGGACCCTTTCGCCCCCATTTGACATTACAAACAGCACGTGTCAGGGGTGTCCGCTCTCCCTTACGTTGTTCATACTGGTGATGGAGACTCACCTCCAGAGTGTCAGACAAGACACGGCGATTTCACTGCTCCAGGCGGGTAATCTCTCTCTTCAGGCTATTGCCTTCGCAGATGACCTCCTATTCCTGATAACGAACCCAGAACTCTCCCTCCCGGCCCTTACCCGACAGTTGGAGTTATTGTGAACTCTAAGCAATTTCAAAGTTAATTTCAGTAAGTCAGAACTACTTAACATCAACCTGCCCAAGTCCTTAGTCAGCAGATTAAAGCACCTCACTCCCTTCAGCTGGTCCAAGGGCCCTCTTAGGTATCTGGGTATCTCTGTGCCCCCCTGTTTGTTGGATCTCTACAAAACAAACTACGAACCACTACTATCCATTATATCCAAATTGCTAGATGAATATGACACTCCGCTGATCTCCTGGATGGGCAGAATTAACCTGCTAAAGACATATATCATGCCAAAGCTCTTGTATGTACTGAATATGGTGCCCATAAGGCTGCTTCTCACTTTTTTCAAGAGCTCTCTTTTTAGCAGGTTTGTGTGGAAACGCAAACGACCCAGATTGGCCCATTCATTGTTGGGCAGACATAAGCGGGCTGAAGGAATGGGCCTCCCTGACGATTTGAATATTATAGAGCTATTCAACTCATACGATGCCTAGAGCTAGTACGACCAGCGAGAAACTCTGCTGTTTCCTAGTTTTTGAGAGCTACTCATGGCCCCTCCTTCCT
This sequence comes from Leptodactylus fuscus, assembly GCF_031893055.1. Taxonomy (NCBI): domain Eukaryota; kingdom Metazoa; phylum Chordata; class Amphibia; order Anura; family Leptodactylidae; genus Leptodactylus; species Leptodactylus fuscus. Next base: position 73,096,737 of record NC_134274.1, on the reverse strand, counting down.
TAAGGACTTATGGGTAGGCGCTGAAACTAGGAGCAATAGAGCTGGACTTAGCCACCTACTCACGTGCCCTATGCAAGTCTGGTCGAAATTGCAAAAGTTCCTTGCATCTTTCCCCTCGCGAGCTATGCCACTCTCTTTACTACCAGATGTGCTCTCTGTACAGGGCCCCCACGACCTATGGTCCAGATTAGATGATGAGACCTTATCATCCCTCATTCAACCAGGGACTGAAGATGCCCTCCAGACCTTAAGAGACCTACCTACCCTGAACGTGTTACATGCAGTGCATGTTAAGCATTTGATCTCGTTCCACTCCAAATTCGCCCTGAGACATGACTCCTCTGACTTTGAAAAATTAATAATGGCCCCATTGCCCAAGCTCAGGAAGAAAGAACTGGGTTTCCCCCTGTCTGACACCCAAGTCAAGCAAGTTTTGTCTACCTCTCGCGGGTTCTCTAACTGTGTGAGACTGCAGGAGAACCACTTCAAACTCTTATCCCGCTGATACAAAACACCTGAATGGCTTTTCGCATACAAGCTAACTGATAGTGACCTTTGCTGGCGATGCGGTCTGGAGAAAGGCTCTCTATCACATATTTAGTGGTCCTGTCCAGTTCTGGGTGGGTTCTGGAGGGAGGTGGAATCCTCAATAAGATCCGTCTGTGGGGCCAGCTCTCGATTATCTCTCCATCACATTGCTTTAGCTTTGCCCGACGTGCAGCTCACCCCGTCTAAGAAATACCTCAAGACCCACCTCATTGCTGTTGCTAAGTTCCTCATCTCTCAGAAGTGGCTACAGACCATAGCTCCTTCCCATTCGGAGTGGGTGACTAGAGTTAACCAAGTGTGCAGATTTGAGGAAATCTCGAGCTGGGCCTCGGGCAAACACTCTGCCTTTCTTAGAGTCTGGTCTCCCTGGCTCAAGTTTGCCAAACTCACATGATACCCTTCTCTTCCCCCCTCCTTCTTGTTTTTCTCTCCCTACAGGTTTCAATTTTTGGACTCCACGCTATGTAGTGATTAAAAAATCTGCTGTCTAATTAGTCCCCCCTGCTGTCCGGTTACCTGCACAGAACCGCTGCCGCCTCCCTCCCCGGAGCTCTGGGCCGTTGTTCTCTGCCCGTTTCTCTCCTCTCTAATTCAGACTCTGGCAGAGCGCCATACGTGCCCTCGCCTCCCTAGTGAATCACTCACGTTTCTCCGCTCTGTACCCGCCCACACTCTCCTAAGCCACAACAAGCCCCGCCTACTCTCAGCATCAGTAACTCTAGAGGAGAGGAGAGAGAACAATGGCCCTGAGCTCGGGGAGCAGCAGCAGTTCTGTGCAGGTAACTAGGGTTGAGCGATCGGGATTGGAATTCCATTCTCGATTTTTTTTTTTTTATGCGGGATTGGAACCCGATTGTGATTATGAAATTTACTTGATCGCCATTTGGGATCCGATATTTTCTGATCCCGATCGCACAACCCTAGCTATGTCCCCTACTGCATCCATTGGATCATCAGCTTATCAGCCTCAGTCACTAGTAGAGACCATCTTCGGCGCTTATGTGAACTATTGTGTTTGTTTTTCGCAATTTTCCTGGTGGTCAGACACTTCCCCCTTCACGTAGAAGTCCTGGAGATCCATTTATCTTTCAGACACACAGACAAAAATACCATTTAACAGAAATATATTTATTCCAAATAACAACTTTTCACAAAACATTTTACAGACGGAACATGTGGATACTGCTAATAATGGGAGGAATCTGTCCCCAACAGCGAACCTGAGTCAATGTAATGTACAAGAATTGGCGCTAACAAACACCTTTCACTATCTCATGCTACGAGATCTGAACAAGTTTTATAAAAATAGATCTTAAAATACTGCAAAGTAACAAACAAACAAACCAAAAACGAATAAAATCCCCAAAACACAATAATGTAACCTGAATATAGTCTTATAATAACCCAGTGATACCTCCATGGCTGTAAAGTGCATAGTGCCATCACTCTGGTCTTACATAAAGTGCCAATATCACATATATGTTATCACATATCCCATATAGGCTATGCGTAAATCCCTAAAGACCACTCCATATAGAACCTGGGCAGCTGTTCCATAAGTGTTCTGGCTTCACATGAGAGCTCTTCATGTATGTGATTTCCATAAGTGCTGCACAAGAAAAAAATAAAACTGATTTACAGAAGTCTATGGTGTGTGTGTGTGGGGGTAACAGTGAACTGCAGAAGACACGTTTAGACTGATGCTGGAGCTAAATAGAAGCTTTCTTTAACAAATAGCACATAGAGCACTTTATTCACTTCGGCAGATATAAGTACTTCTCTATATATGCCCTGCATGTGTGTGTATATATATATATATATATATATATATATATATATATATATATATATATATATATATATATATATATATATATATATATATATCTGATCAGGTAATGGAGGGGGTGTACATCTCGCCCAGACTACTCAGGTGGGTGAGATGAGAAAACTCCAGGAATGTTTGTTCTCAGCAGACAACTTTCGTCTGATGAGCACTTTGGTAAATGCTCAGTATTGGGCTGGATTTTTAGGAATGACAGGTGGGTTTGGTAGTGGGACCTGTCATTCCACCTTCCCCCCCCCCCTCCAGTCCAGTCCGCACTTTGGGGATGTTCCGGCAGTAACTCAGCTGCAGAGAGTCTCCTCGTCAAGGAGGCTTAAGAAGTTGCTCCAGCAGCAGCACTTTGGCAGAGCTTGGCTGGAGAGCCAAATACTGTAGAGAGGTCATATGTTTGGAGCTGTGTCCTGAATGATTCTACTGGCTTTTGGATTTCTGTTATTCTAGGTGAGGTAACCTATTCTGTGTTTAGTTAGAGCCTAGCCGGGCAGGGATTTATTTTTGTATTGTTTCCTTTTGTTGCTGCACTACCTTTTTTTTGAAAAAATAAAACTCTACTATTATTTTGGACTAAAGAAACTGGACTTGTGTGTCTATGCCACCCCACCTAGCAACCCCAGATATATACAGTGTTATACAGTGTTGCCCAAAAGTATTGGCACCGCTGCAATTCTGTCAGATAATACTCGTTGTCTTCCAGAAAATGATTACAAGCACAAACTCTTTAACCCTTAAGGACCAGGCCATGTTTTGGTTTCGCATTTTCGTTTTTCCCTCCTCACATTTCAAGAGCCATAACTTTTTCATTTTTCAGTTCACAGAGTCACATGATAGCTTATTGTTTGCGGGACAAATTGTACTTTGTAATGGCACCATTCAATATGCTGTGCAATGTACTGGGAAGCTGGAAAGAAATTCAGAATGAGGTGCAATTGGAGAAAAAATGCATTTGCGCCATTTTCTTATGGGTTTAATTTTTACAGCATTCACTGTTTGGTACAAATGACATGTTACCTGTGTTCTACGTGTCAGTACGAACGCGGTGATACCAAATTTATATAGTATTTGAAATGTTTTGATACTTTTAAAAAAATGATAAACTTTGCAAAATAGAAAAAAAAAATGTGTCATCATGTTCTAACACCTGTAACTTTTTCATATTTCCATGTATGGAGCTGGTTGTGGTGTCTTTTTATGCGGGACAAGATGTCGTTTCTATTGATACCATTTGGGGAAAGATCTGATGCTTTGATCACTTTTTATTCAATTTTTTATAGGAGGCAAAGTGTTGAAAAAAACGCTTTTTGGCGGTTTTTATTTTTTTTGCCGCTACGCCGTTCGCAGTACGGGATAAATGTTTTAATACTCTAATAGTTTGGGCATTTTGGAGCGTGGGGATACCTAATATGTTTATGTTTAATGTTCTTTAATTACTTTTATAGCTAATCTAGGGAAAGGGGGGTGATTTGAACTTTTATATTTTTTTCATTTTTTTTAATACTTTTAAAAACTTTTTTTTTTCTTCTGTTACATTTATGATCAGACCCCTTAGGTACCTTGAAACCTAGGGAGTCTGATCGCTCATACTATTCACTGCAATACTACAGTATTGCAGTGAATAGGAAAATCGCAGCACTTCTATTAGACGATGCCTCTGGCATAGATCTAGTGCAGAGACAAGCCTGGAAGCCTTCAATAGGCTTCCGGCTGTCATAGCAACCGATCACCGCCCTCATGTGACGTTCAGGAGGGCGGCGATCGGGGAAACATGGCAGCGCCCATGCCGCCGGCGCCGTTTACACACTGCGGTCACGTTTGACCGCAGTGTGTAAAGGGTTAACAGCAGCGATCGGCTCGGGCACCGACCGCTGCTGTTAGTGGCAGGTCCTGGCTGTATGATACAGCCGGCATCTGCCGTGTATGGAGCGAGCTCAGCGTGTGAGCTCGCTCCATACATCCCCATGCGACCCATGACGTACAGTTACGTCAAGGGTCGCTAAGGGGTTAATATCTTCATTTATTTTGCTTGCAATGAAAAAACACAAAAGAGAATGAAAAAAAAGTCAAATCATTGATCATTTTACACAAAACTCCAAAAATGGGCCAGACAAAAGTATTGGCCCCATCAGCCTAATACTTGGCAGCACAACCTTTAGACAAAATAACTGTGAACAACCGCTTCCGGTAACCAGCAATGAGTTTCTTACAAGGCTCTGCTGGAATTTTAGACCATTCTTCTTTGGCAAACTGCTCCAGGTTCCCCCTGAGATGTGAAGGGGGCCTTCTCCAAACTGCCATCAAGAGATCTCTCCCCCACAGGTGTTCTATGGGATTCAGGTCTGGACTCATTGCTGCCACTTTACAAGTCTCCAGTGCTTTCTCTCAGACCATTTTCTAGTGCTGTGTTTTGGGTCATTGCCCTGCTGGAAGACCCATGACCTCTGAGGGAGACCCAGCTTTCTCACACTGGGCCCTACATTATGCTGCACAATGTGTTGGTAGTCTTCAGACTTCATAATGCCATGCACACGGTCAAGCAGTCCAGTGCCAGAGGCAGCAAAGCAACCTCAAAACATCAGGGAACCTCCGCCATGTTTGACTGTAGGGACCGTGTTCTTTTCTTTGAAGGCCTCTTTTTTTCCCTGTAAACTCTATGTTGATGCCTTTTCCTACTTTTGTCTCATCTGACCAGAGAACATTCTTCCAAAACGTTTTTGGCTTTCTCAGGTAAGTTTTAGCAAACTCCAGCCTGGCTTTTCTATGTCTCTGGGTAAGAAGTGGGGTCTTCCTGGGTATCCTACCATACAGTCCCTTTTCATTCAGACGCTGACGGATAGTACGGGTTGACACTGTTGTACCCTCGGACTGCAGGGCAGCTTGAACTTGTTTGGATGTTAGTGGAGGTTCTTTATCCACCATCCGCACAATCTTGCGTTGAAATCTCTCGTCAATTTTTCTTTTCCGTCCACATCTAGGGAGGTTAGCCACAGTGTCATGGGCTTTAAACTTCTTGATGACACTGCGCACGGTAGACACAGGAACATTCAGGTCTTTGGAGATGGACTTGTAGCCTTGAGATTGCTCATGCTTCCTCACAATGTTGCTTCTCAAGTCCTCCGACAGGTCTTTGGTAGAGATGAGCGAACACTAAAATGTTCGAGGTTCGAAATTCGATTCGAACAGCCGCTCAATGTTCGTGTGTTCGAACGGGTTTCGAACCCCATTATAGTCTATGGGGAACAGATACTCGTTAAGGGGGAAACCCAAATCCGTGTCTGGAGGGTCACCAAGTCCACTATGACACCCCAGGAAATGATGCCAACACCTCTGGAATGACACTGGGACAGCAGGGGAAGCATGTCTGGGGGCATCTAACACACCAAAGACCCTCTATTACCCCAACATCACAGCCTAACAACTACACACTTTACACACTCAATACCACCTCTCTGACAGTAGGAAAACACCTTGAAACATGTGTATTTGGCACTTGCAGTGAGGAGAGCTTGTCACCAGCAGTGAATTTGGCCCTTGTAGTAAGTTGAGGTTGGCACCAACATTTGTTTTGAAAATCAGGGTGGATTGAGCCTCTAACCAGCAGAGTTTGGGCAAATTCATGGTGGAGGGAGCCTCTAAACACCCCAGTTTGGGCAAATTCATGGTGGAGGGAGCCTCTAAAAACCCCAGTTTGGACCAATTCATGGTGGAGGGAGCCTCTAACCAGCCCAGTTTGGACCAATTAATGGTGGAGGGAGCCTCTAACCAGCCCAGTTTGGACCAATTCATGGTGGAGGGAGCCTCTAAACAGCCAAGTTTTGGGAAATTCATGGTGGAGGGAGCCTCTAACCAGCCCAGTTTGGACCAATTCATGGTGGAGGGAGCCTCTAAACAGCCAAGTTTTGGGAAATTCATGGTGGAGGGAGCCTCTAACCAGCCCAGTTTGGACCAATTCATGGTGGAGGGAGCCTCTAAAAAAACCCAGTTTGGACCAATTCATGGTGGAGGGAGCCTCTAAACAGCCCAGTTTGGGCAAATTCATGGTGGAGGGAGCCTCTAACCAGCCCAGTTTGGACCAATTAATGGTGGAGGGAGCCTCTAAACAGCCCAGTTTGGGCAAATTCATGGTGGAGGGAGCCTCTAACCAGCCCAGTTTGGACCAATTCATGGTGGAGGGAGCCTCTAACCAGCCCAGTTTGGACCAATTAATGGTGGAGGGAGCCTCTAAAAAACCCAGTTTGGACCAATTCATGGTGGAGGGAGCCTCTAAACAGCCCAGTTTGGGCAAATTCATGGTGGAGGGAGCCTCTAACCAGCCCAGTTTGGACCAATTAATGGTGGAGGGAGCCTCTAAACAGCCCAGTTTGGGCAAATTCATGGTGGAGGGAGCCTCTAACCAGCCCAGTTTGGACCAATTCATGGTGGAGGGAGCCTCTAACCAGCCCAGTTTGGACCAATTAATGGTGGAGGGAGCCTCTAACCAGCCCAGTTTGGACCAATTCATGGTGGAGGGAGCCTCTAAACAGCCCAGTTTGGGCAAATTCATGGTGGAGGGAGCCTCTAAAAAACCCAGTTTGGACCAATTCATGGTGGAGGGAGCCTCTAACCAGCCCAGTTTGGACCAATTAATGGTGGAGGGAGCCTCTAACCAGCCCAGTTTGGACCAATTCATGGTGGAGGGAGCCTCTAACCAGCCCAGTTTGGACCAATTCATGGTGGAGGGAGCCTCTAAACAGCCCAGTTTGGGCAAATTCATGGTGGAGGGAGCCTCTAAAAAACCCAGTTTGGACCAATTCATGGTGGAGGGAGCCTCTAACCAGCAGAGTTGGTGGAAATCAGGGTGGAGGGAGCCTCTAACCAGCAGAGTTGGGGGAAATCAGGGTGGAGGGAGCCTAGTATTAGCAGAATTGTGCAACGCTTATGGTGGATGAGTATAAGGATGCGGAGGAATTGGAGAGGTTGAGTACAGACATGGAGTTTCATGTTGGGGTGCTTTACACAGGTGGGCACAAAAATGACGGCTCTACCCAGTGGTGGTTCATTTTTATCAAAGTGAGCCGGTCGGCACTCTCAGCTGACAGACGGGTGCGCTTGTCAGTGATGATGCCACCGGCTGCACTGAACACCCTCTCAGATAGGACGCTGGCGGCAGGACAGGACAGCACCTCCAAGGCATATAGGGCAAGTTCAAGCCACAGGTCCAACTTCGACACCCAATACGTGTAGGGCGCAGAGGGGTCGGAGAGGACAGGGCTGTGGTCGGAAAGGTATTCCCGCAACATGCGCCTATACTTCTCACGCCTGGTGACACTAGGACCCTCCGTGGCGGCACTTTGGCGAGGGGGTGCCATCAAGGTGTCCCAGACCTTAGACAGTGTGCCCCTCGTTTGTGTGGACCGGTGAGAACTTGGTTGCCTACTGGAGGAACTGCCCTCCCTGCCGCCAACGTCACATGCTGGAAACATCTCCATCATATTCTGCACCAATTGCCTGTGGCAAGCATTGATGCGATTGGCCCTCCCCTCTACCGGAATAAAAGACGAGATGTTGTTTTTATACCGGGGGTCAAGGATAGCAAAGATCCAGTACTGGTTGTCCTCCATGATTTTGACAATACGCTTGTCGGTTGTAAAGCACCCCAACATGAACTCAGCCATGTCTGCCACAGTGTTAGTTGGCATGACTCCTCTGGCCCCACCGGAAAGTTCAATCTCCATTTCCTCCTCATCCTCCATGTCTACCCATCCGCGCTGCAACAATGGGACGATTCGAAGTTGCCCGGAAGCCTCCTGTATCACCATCACATCATCGGACAACTCTTCTTCCTCCTCCTCCTCCTCCTCCTCCATTAAACGCAGTGAAGCGGACAGATGTGTGGACCTACTCTCCAGCTGTGACGGATCGGATGCTATCCCTAACTCCTCTGTGTGATCTGAGTTATCCCTGATGTCAATCAGGGATTCTCTCAGAACACACAAGAGCGGGATTGTAAGGCTCACCATCGCATCCTCAGAGCTCACCCTCCTTGTGGACTCCTCAAAGACCCGTAGGATGTCACAAAGGTCTCTCATCCATGGCCACTCATGGATGTGAAACTGAGGCAGCTGACTTTGTGGCACCCTAGGGTTTTGTAGCTGGTATTCCATCAAAGGTCTCTGCTGCTCAACCACTCTATTCAACATCTGAAAGGTTGAGTTCCAGCGTGTGGGGACGTCGCACAAAAGCCGGTGTTGTGGCACATGCAGGCGTTGCTGGAGAGATTTTAAGCTAGCAGCGGCTACTGTCGACTTGCGAAAGTGGGCGCACATGCGCCGCACTTTCACCAGTAGCTCTGGAACATTGGGGTAGCTCTTTAGGAAACGTTGCACCACTAGGTTGAAGACGTGGGCCAGGCATGGAACATGTTGGAGTCCGGCAAGCTCCAGAGCTGCTACCAGGTTCCGGCCGTTATCACAAACGACCATGCCTGGGCCCAGGTGCAGCGGCTCAAACCATATTGCCGTCTCATCGAGGAGGGCATCCCTCACCTCGGAGGCAGTGTGCTGTCTGTCCCCCAAGCTGATCAGCTTCAGCACAGCCTGCTGACGTCTACCAACGCCAGTGCTGCAACGTTTCCAACTCGTAGCTGGGGTCAATCTAACAGCGGAGGAGGAGGCGGTGGCGGAGGAGGAGGCGGAGGAGGAGGCGGTAGAGGAGGAGGAGGAGGGGGGTGTTCTTCTCGTGTCCCTGCCAGGAATGTTAGGCGGGGAGACGAGGTACACCGGGCCAGTTTGGGAAGCAGTCCCAGCCTCAACTACATTCACCCAGTGTGCCGTCAGTGAAATGTAGCGTCCCTGTCCGCATGCACTTGTCCACGCGTCGGTGGTCAAGTGGACCTTTGTGCAAAGCGCGGAACTAAGGGCCCGCCTGATGTTGAGTGACACGTGCTGGTGCAAGGCGGGGACGGCACACCGGGAGAAGTAGTGACGGCTAGGGACGGCATAGCGAGGTGCCGCAGTTGCCATCAGGTCCAGGAAGGCGGGAGTTTCAACAAGCCGGAACGCCAACATCTCCTGGGCCAGCAGTTTAGCGATGTTGGCGTTCAAGGCTTGCGCGTGTGGGTGGTTAGCAGTGTATTTCTGCCGCCGCTCCAATGTCTGAGAGATGGTGGGTTGTTGTAAAGAAACGCCTGATGGTGCCTTTGATGGTGCAGGAGAAGGAGATAAGACAGGACCAGGGGAGGATGAGGTAGAAGTCAACAAAGTGGCGGAGGCAGATGAAGTGGTGTCCTGGCTCGTCCTCTGGAGTGCATCGCCAGCACAGTCAGCAGTGGCAGTGGCAGAGGCAGTGGCAGAGGCAGTGGCAGTGGCGTGAACGGCAGGCGGCCTTTGTCCTGCCGTTGCTGCCTGCCACTGATTCCAGTGCTTGGATTCCAAATGACGGCGCATTGAAGTGGTGGACAGGTTGCTCTTCTCAGAGCCCCTAATCAATTTCGAGAGGCAAATTGTGCAGACAACACTATATCTGTCCTCGGCGCATTCCTTGAAAAAACTCCACACCTTCGAGAAACGTGCCCTCGAGGTGGGAGTTTTTCGGGGCTGGGTACGAACTGGAACATCTTGGGAGATTCCGGGTGTGGCCTGGCTTCGCCTAAGCTGCTGACCTCTGCCTCTGCCTCTAGCTACCCTTTTTGGTGCTGCACCTGCCTCAACATCCACACTACTTTCCCCGCTTGACATCCCCCCTGTCCAGGTCGGGTCAGTGTCCTCATCATCCACCACTTCCTCTTCCAACTCCTGTCTCATCTCCTCCTCCCGCACAATGCGCCGGTCAACTGGATGCCCTGACGGCAACTGCGTCACATCATCGTCGATGAGGGTGGGTTGCTGGTCATCCACCACCAAATCGAACGGAGATGGAGGAGACTCTAGTGTTTGAGCATCTGGACACAGATGCTCCTCTGTTAGGTTCGTGGAATCGTGACGTGGAGAGGCAGGTTGAGGGACAATGAAAGGAGCGGAGAACAGCTCTGGGGAGCAGGGACAGTTTGGGTTATTGTTCTGTAAAGCTTCGGAATTTTGGGAGGAAGGAAGACAAGACTGTTGGGTAATAGGAGGAGAGGAGGCAGAGTCTGACTGGCTGCTGGACAATGTGCTGTAAGCGTTCTCTGACAGCCATTGCAAGACCTGTTCCTGGTTCTCGGGCCTACTAAGGTTTGTACCCTGCAGTTTAGTTAATGTGGCAAGCAACCCTGGCACTGTGGAGTGGCGCAATGCTTGCTGCCCCACAGGAGTAGGCACGGGACGCCCTGTGGCTTCACTGCTACCTTGCTCCCCAGAACCATTCCCCCGACCTCGCCCACGGCCTCGTCCACGTCCCTTTCCGGGAGCCTTGCGCATTTTGAATTCCTAGTTAGAAATTGGCACTGTATACCAGTAGTAAAAATTGTGGGTGCACGTAACCCCAATATATTCTTTGAATTACCAGTCAGAAACTGGCACTATATGGCAGTAGCAAGAAATGAGGGTATTTATAACCCCAATATATTCTTTGAATTCCCAGTCAGACAATGGCACTGTATACCAGTAGTAAAAATTGTGGGTGCACGTAACCCCAATATATTCTTTGAATTACCAGTCAGACACTGGCACTATATGGCAGCAGCAAGAAATGAGGGTATTTGTATTCCCAATATACTCTTTGAATTCCCAGTCAGACAATGGCACTGTATACCAGTAGTAAAAATTGTGGGTGCACGTAACCCCAATATATTCTTTGAATTCCCAGTCAGACAATGGCACTATATGGCAGTAGCAAGAAATGAGGGTATTTATAACCCCAATATATTCTTTGAATTCCCAGTCAGACAATGGCACTGTATACCAGTAGTAAAAATTGTGGGTGCACGTAACCCCAATATATTCTTTGAATTACCAGTCAGAAACTGGCACTATATGGCAGTAGCAAGAAATGAGGGTATTTATAACCCCAATATATTCTTTGAATTCCCAGTCAGACAATGGCACTGTATACCAGTAGTAAAAATTGTGGGTGCACGTAACCCCAATATATTCTTTGAATTACCAGTCAGAAACTGGCACTATATGGCAGTAGCAAGAAATGAGGGTATTTATAACCCCAATATATTCTTTGAATTCCCAGTCAGACAATGGCACTGTATACCAGTAGTAAAAATTGTGGGTGCACGTAACCCCAATATATTCTTTGAATTACCAGTCAGAAACTGGCACTATATGGCAGTAGCAAGAAATGAGGGTATTTATAACCCCAATATATTCTTTGAATTCCCAGTCAGACAATGGCACTGTATACCAGTAGTAAAAATTGTGGGTGCACGTAACCCCAATATATTCTTTGAATTCCCAGTCAGAAACTGGCACTATATGGCAGTAGCAAGAAATGAGGGTATTTGTATTCCCAATATACTCTTTGAATTCCCAGTCAGACAATGGCACTGTATACCAGTAGTAAAAATTGTGGGTGCACGTAACCCCAATATATTCTTTGAATTACCAGTCAGACACTGGCACTATATGGCAGTAGCAAGAAATGAGGGTATTTGTATTCCCAATATACTCTTTGAATTCCCAGTCAGACAATGGCACTGTATACCAGTAGTAAAAATTGTGGGTGCACGTAACCCCAATATATTCTTTGAATTACCAGTCAGACACTGGCACTATATGGCAGTAGCAAGAAATGAGGGTATTTGTATTCCCAATATACTCTTTGAATTCCCAGTCAGACAATGGCACTGTATACCAGTAGTAAAAATTGTGGGTGCACGTAACCCCAATATATTCTTTGAATTCCCAGTCAGACAATGGCACTATATGGCAGTAGCAAGAAATGAGGGTATTTATAACCCCAATATATTCTTTGAATTCCCAGTCAGACAATGGCACTGTATACCAGTAGTAAAAATTGTGGGTGCACGTAACCCCAATATATTCTTTGAATTACCAGTCAGAAACTGGCACTATATGGCAGTAGCAAGAAATGAGGGTATTTATAACCCCAATATATTCTTTGAATTCCCAGTCAGACAATGGCACTGTATACCAGTAGTAAAAATTGTGGGTGCACGTAACCCCAATATATTCTTTGAATTCCCAGTCAGACAATGGCACTGTATACCAGTAGTAAAAATTGTGGGTGCACGTAACCCCAATATATTCTTTGAATTACCAGTCAGAAACTGGCACTATATGGCAGTAGCAAGAAATGAGGGTATTTATAACCCCAATATATTCTTTGAATTCCCAGTCAGACAATGGCACTGTATACCAGTAGTAAAAATTGTGGGTGCACGTAACCCCAATATATTCTTTGAATTACCAGTCAGAAACTGGCACTATATGGCAGTAGCAAGAAATGAGGGTATTTATAACCCCAATATATTCTTTGAATTCCCAGTCAGACAATGGCACTGTATACCAGTAGTAAAAATTGTGGGTGCACGTAACCCCAATATATTCTTTGAATTCCCAGTCAGACAATGGCACTGTATACCAGTAGTAAAAATTGTGGGTGCACGTAACCCCAATATATTCTTTGAATTACCAGTCAGAAACTGGCACTATATGGCAGTAGCAAGAAATGAGGGTATTTGTATTCCCAATATACTCTTTGAATTCCCAGTCAGACAATGGCACTGTATACCAGTAGTAAAAATTGTGGGTGCACGTAACCCCAATATATTCTTTGAATTACCAGTCAGACACTGGCACTATATGGCAGTAGCAAGAAATGAGGGTATTTGTATTCCCAATATACTCTTTGAATTCCCAGTCAGACAATGGCACTGTATACCAGTAGTAAAAATTGTGGGTGCACGTAACCCCAATATATTCTTTGAATTCCCAGTCAGACAATGGCACTATATGGCAGTAGCAAGAAATGAGGGTATTTATAACCCCAATATATTCTTTGAATTCCCAGTTAGACAATGGCACTGTATACCAGTAGTAAAAATTGTGGGTGCACGTAACCCCAATATATTCTTTGAATTACCAGTCAGAAACTGGCACTATATGGCAGTAGCAAGAAATGAGGGTATTTATAACCCAATATATTCTTTGAATTCCCAGTCAGACAATGGCACTGTATACCAGTAGTAAAAATTGTGGGTGCACGTAACCCCAATATATTCTTTGAATTCCCAGTCAGAAACTGGCACTATATGGCAGTAGCAAGAAATGAGGGTATTTGTATTCCCAATATACTCTTTGAATTCCCAGTCAGACAATGGCACTGTATACCAGTAGTAAAAATTGTGGGTGCACGTAACCCCAATATATTCTTTGAATTCCCAGTCAGACAATGGCACTATATGGCAGTAGCAAGAAATGAGGGTATTTATAACCCCAATATATTCTTTGAATTCCCAGTCAGACAATGGCACTGTATACCAGTAGTAAAAATTGTGGGTGCACGTAACCCCAATATATTCTTTGAATTCCCAGTCAGACAATGGCACTGTATACCAGTAGTAAAAATTGTGGGTGCACGTAACCCCAATATATTCTTTGAATTACCAGTCAGAAACTGGCACTATATGGCAGTAGCAAGAAATGAGGGTATTTGTATTCCCAATATACTCTTTGAATTCCCAGTCAGACAATGGCACTGTATACCAGTAGTAAAAATTGTGGGTGCACGTAACCCCAATATATTCTTTGAATTCCCAGTCAGACACTGGCACTATATGGCAGTAGCAAGAAATGAGGGTATTTGTATTCCCAATATACTCTTTGAATTCCCAGTCAGACAATGGCACTGTATACCAGTAGTAAAAATTGTGGGTGCACGTAACCCCAATATATTCTTTGAATTCCCAGTCAGACAATGGCACTATATGGCAGTAGCAAGAAATGAGGGTATTTGTATTCCCAATATACTCTTTGAATTCCCAGTCAGACAATGGCACTGTATACCAGTAGTAAAAATTGTGGGTGCACGTAACCCCAATATATTCTTTGAATTCCCAGTCAGACAATGGCACTATATGGCAGTAGCAAGAAATGAGGGTATTTATAACCCAATATATTCTTTGAATTCCCAGTCAGACAATGGCACTGTATACCAGTAGTAAAAATTGTGGGTGCACGTAACCCCAATATATTCTTTGAATTCCCAGTCAGAAACTGGCACTATATGGCAGTAGCAAGAAATGAGGGTATTTATAACCCCAATATATTCTTTGAATTCCCAGTCAGACAATGGCACTGTATACCAGTAGTAAAAATTGTGGGTGCACGTAACCCCAATATATTCTTTGAATTCCCAGTCAGACAATGGCACTGTATACCAGTAGTAAAAATTGTGGGTGCACGTAACCCCAATATATTCTTTGAATTACCAGTCAGAAACTGGCACTATATGGCAGTAGCAAGAAATGAGGGTATTTGTATTCCCAATATACTCTTTGAATTCCCAGTCAGACAATGGCACTGTATACCAGTAGTAAAAATTGTGGGTGCACGTAACCCCAATATATTCTTTGAATTCCCAGTCAGACACTGGCACTATATGGCAGTAGCAAGAAATGAGGGTATTTGTATTCCCAATATACTCTTTGAATTCCCAGTCAGACAATGGCACTATATGGCAGTAGTAAAAATTGTGGGTGCACGTAACCCCAATATATTCTTTGAATTCCCAGTCAGACAATGGCACTATATGGCAGTAGCAAGAAATGAGGGTATTTATAACCCCAATATATTCTTTGAATTCCCAGTCAGACAATGGCACTGTATACCAGTAGTAAAAATTGTGGGTGCACGTAACCCCAATATATTCTTTGAATTCCCAGTCAGAAACTGGCACTATATGGCAGTAGCAAGAAATGAGGGTATTTATAACCCCAATATATTCTTTGAATTCCCAGTCAGACAATGGCACTGTATACCAGTAGTAAAAATTGTGGGTGCACGTAACCCCAATATATTCTTTGAATTCCCAGTCAGAAACTGGCACTATATGGCAGTAGCAAGAAATGAGGGTATTTGTATTCCCAATATACTCTTTGAATTCCCAGTCAGACAATGGCACTGTATACCAGTAGTAAAAATTGTGGGTGCACGTAACCCCAATATATTCTTTGAATTACCAGTCAGACACTGGCACTATATGGCAGTAGCAAGAAATGAGGGTATTTGTATTCCCAATATACTCTTTGAATTCCCAGTCAGACAATGGCACTGTATACCAGTAGTAAAAATTGTGGGTGCACGTAACCCCAATATATTCTTTGAATTACCAGTCAGACACTGGCACTATATGGCAGTAGCAAGAAATGAGGGTATTTGTATTCCCAATATACTCTTTGAATTCCCAGTCAGACAATGGCACTGTATACCAGTAGTAAAAATTGTGGGTGCACGTAACCCCAATATATTCTTTGAATTCCCAGTCAGACAATGGCACTATATGGCAGTAGCAAGAAATGAGGGTATTTATAACCCCAATATATTCTTTGAATTCCCAGTCAGACAATGGCACTGTATACCAGTAGTAAAAATTGTGGGTGCACGTAACCTCAATATATTCTTTGAATTACCAGTCAGAAACTGGCACTATATGGCAGTAGCAAGAAATGAGGGTATTTATAACCCCAATATATTCTTTGAATTCCCAGTCAGACAATGGCACTGTATACCAGTAGTAAAAATTGTGGGTGCACGTAACCCCAATATATTCTTTGAATTCCCAGTCAGACAATGGCACTGTATACCAGTAGTAAAAATTGTGGGTGCACGTAACCCCAATATATTCTTTGAATTACCAGTCAGAAACTGGCACTATATGGCAGTAGCAAGAAATGAGGGTATTTATAACCCCAATATATTCTTTGAATTCCCAGTCAGACAATGGCACTGTATACCAGTAGTAAAAATTGTGGGTGCACGTAACCCCAATATATTCTTTGAATTACCAGTCAGAAACTGGCACTATATGGCAGTAGCAAGAAATGAGGGTATTTATAACCCCAATATATTCTTTGAATTCCCAGTCAGACAATGGCACTGTATACCAGTAGTAAAAATTGTGGGTGCACGTAACCCCAATATATTCTTTGAATTCCCAGTCAGACAATGGCACTGTATACCAGTAGTAAAAATTGTGGGTGCACGTAACCCCAATATATTCTTTGAATTACCAGTCAGAAACTGGCACTATATGGCAGTAGCAAGAAATGAGGGTATTTGTATTCCCAATATACTCTTTGAATTCCCAGTCAGACAATGGCACTGTATACCAGTAGTAAAAATTGTGGGTGCACGTAACCCCAATATATTCTTTGAATTACCAGTCAGACACTGGCACTATATGGCAGTAGCAAGAAATGAGGGTATTTGTATTCCCAATATACTCTTTGAATTCCCAGTCAGACAATGGCACTGTATACCAGTAGTAAAAATTGTGGGTGCACGTAACCCCAATATATTCTTTGAATTCCCAGTCAGACAATGGCACTATATGGCAGTAGCAAGAAATGAGGGTATTTATAACCCCAATATATTCTTTGAATTCCCAGTTAGACAATGGCACTGTATACCAGTAGTAAAAATTGTGGGTGCACGTAACCCCAATATATTCTTTGAATTACCAGTCAGAAACTGGCACTATATGGCAGTAGCAAGAAATGAGGGTATTTATAACCCAATATATTCTTTGAATTCCCAGTCAGACAATGGCACTGTATACCAGTAGTAAAAATTGTGGGTGCACGTAACCCCAATATATTCTTTGAATTCCCAGTCAGAAACTGGCACTATATGGCAGTAGCAAGAAATGAGGGTATTTGTATTCCCAATATACTCTTTGAATTCCCAGTCAGACAATGGCACTGTATACCAGTAGTAAAAATTGTGGGTGCACGTAACCCCAATATATTCTTTGAATTCCCAGTCAGACAATGGCACTATATGGCAGTAGCAAGAAATGAGGGTATTTATAACCCCAATATATTCTTTGAATTCCCAGTCAGACAATGGCACTGTATACCAGTAGTAAAAATTGTGGGTGCACGTAACCCCAATATATTCTTTGAATTCCCAGTCAGACAATGGCACTGTATACCAGTAGTAAAAATTGTGGGTGCACGTAACCCCAATATATTCTTTGAATTCCCAGTCAGACAATGGCACTATATGGCAGTAGCAAGAAATGAGGGTATTTATAACCCCAATATATTCTTTGAATTCCCAGTTAGACAATGGCACTGTATACCAGTAGTAAAAATTGTGGGTGCACGTAACCCCAATATATTCTTTGAATTACCAGTCAGAAACTGGCACTATATGGCAGTAGCAAGAAATGAGGGTATTTATAACCCAATATATTCTTTGAATTCCCAGTCAGACAATGGCACTGTATACCAGTAGTAAAAATTGTGGGTGCACGTAACCCCAATATATTCTTTGAATTCCCAGTCAGAAACTGGCACTATATGGCAGTAGCAAGAAATGAGGGTATTTGTATTCCCAATATACTCTTTGAATTCCCAGTCAGACAATGGCACTGTATACCAGTAGTAAAAATTGTGGGTGCACGTAACCCCAATATATTCTTTGAATTCCCAGTCAGACAATGGCACTATATGGCAGTAGCAAGAAATGAGGGTATTTATAACCCCAATATATTCTTTGAATTCCCAGTCAGACAATGGCACTGTATACCAGTAGTAAAAATTGTGGGTGCACGTAACCCCAATATATTCTTTGAATTCCCAGTCAGACAATGGCACTGTATACCAGTAGTAAAAATTGTGGGTGCACGTAACCCCAATATATTCTTTGAATTACCAGTCAGAAACTGGCACTATATGGCAGTAGCAAGAAATGAGGGTATTTGTATTCCCAATATACTCTTTGAATTCCCAGTCAGACAATGGCACTGTATACCAGTAGTAAAAATTGTGGGTGCACGTAACCCCAATATATTCTTTGAATTCCCAGTCAGACACTGGCACTATATGGCAGTAGCAAGAAATGAGGGTATTTGTATTCCCAATATACTCTTTGAATTCCCAGTCAGACAATGGCACTGTATACCAGTAGTAAAAATTGTGGGTGCACGTAACCCCAATATATTCTTTGAATTCCCAGTCAGACACTGGCACTATATGGCAGTAGCAAGAAATGAGGGTATTTATAACCCCAATATATTCTTTGAATTCCCAGTCAGACAATGGCACTGTATACCAGTAGTAAAAATTGTGGGTGCACGTAACCCCAATATATTCTTTGAATTCCCAGTCAGAAACTGGCACTATATGGCAGTAGCAAGAAATGAGGGTATTTATAACCCCAATATATTCTTTGAATTCCCAGTCAGACAATGGCACTGTATACCAGTAGTAAAAATTGTAGGTGCACGTAACCCCAATATATTCTTTGAATTACCAGTCAGAAACTGGCACTATATGGCAGTAGCAAGAAATGAGGGTATTTATAACCCAATATATTCTTTGAATTCCCAGTCAGACAATGGCACTGTATACCAGTAGTAAAAATTGTGGGTGCACGTAACCCCAATATATTCTTTGAATTCCCAGTCAGAAACTGGCACTATATGGCAGTAGCAAGAAATGAGGGTATTTATAACCCCAATATATTCTTTGAATTCCCAGTCAGACAATGGCACTGTATACCAGTAGTAAAAATTGTGGGTGCACGTAACCCCAATATATTCTTTGAATTCCCAGTCAGACAATGGCACTGTATACCAGTAGTAAAAATTGTGGGTGCACGTAACCCCAATATATTCTTTGAATTACCAGTCAGAAACTGGCACTATATGGCAGTAGCAAGAAATGAGGGTATTTGTATTCCCAATATACTCTTTGAATTCCCAGTCAGACAATGGCACTATATGGCAGTAGTAAAAATTGTGGGTGCACGTAACCCCAATATATTCTTTGAATTCCCAGTCAGACAATGGCACTATATGGCAGTAGCAAGAAATGAGGGTATTTATAACCCCAATATATTCTTTGAATTCCCAGTCAGACAATGGCACTGTATACCAGTAGTAAAAATTGTGGGTGCACGTAACCCCAATATATTCTTTGAATTCCCAGTCAGAAACTGGCACTATATGGCAGTAGCAAGAAATGAGGGTATTTATAACCCCAATATATTCTTTGAATTCCCAGTCAGACAATGGCACTGTATACCAGTAGTAAAAATTGTGGGTGCACGTAACCCCAATATATTCTTTGAATTACCAGTCAGAAACTGGCACTATATGGCAGTAGCAAGAAATGAGGGTATTTATAACCCAATATATTCTTTGAATTCCCAGTCAGACAATGGCACTGTATACCAGTAGTAAAAATTGTGGGTGCACGTAACCCCAATATATTCTTTGAATTCCCAGTCAGAAACTGGCACTATATGGCAGTAGCAAGAAATGAGGGTATTTGTATTCCCAATATATTCTTTGAATTCCCAGTCAGACAATGGCACTGTATACCAGTAGTAAAAATTGTGGGTGTATATAGCCCCAATTCTATTGCTAGGGGACTTGCAGGGTATTTCTGGGGTGAAGGTGGGGGGGCACACCGTTGGAACGGGTATCGGGGTATATATCGGGTATACGGGAATACACTGACAGTGTATTCCATTCAGGATCCTGGGAAAGCTGGGTTGCGGCGATTGAGCCCGTCAGTGCCACGTTACACTGACAAGCTTCTCCCTGGAATTTAGCTCTTATAAGAGCTGTTGGTTGTCTTCTCCTTCCTATCCTAGCCTGTCCCTGCCTACCCAGAATCTAAGCCCTAGCTAGCTGGACGGAAACCTCCGTCCTCGGTGAATTGCAAGCTCAGAATGACGCGAAGCTGGGCGTCGCTGTTCTTTTAAATTAGAGGTCACATGTTTTCGGCAGCCAATGGGTTTTGCCTACTTTTTTCAACGTCACCGGTGTCGTAGTTCCTGTCCCACCTACCCTGCGCTGTTATTGGAGCAAAAAAGGCGCCAGGGAAGGTGGGAGGGGAATCGAGTAATGGCGCACTTTACCACGCGGTGTTCGATTCGATTCGAACATGCCGAACAGCCTAATATCCGATCGAACATGAGTTCGATAGAACACTGTTCGCTCATCTCTAGTCTTTGGTCTTCTTTCTTTTCTCCATGCTCAATGTGGTCACACAAGGACACAGGACAGAGGTTGAGTCAACTTTAATCCATTTCAACTGGCTGCAAGTGTGATTTAGTTATTGCCACCACCTGTTAGGTGCCTCAGGTAAGTAACAGGTGCTGTTAATTACACAAATTAGAGAAGTATCACATGACTTTTAAAACAGTGCCAATACTTTTTTCCACCCCCTTTTTTATTTTTGGTGTGGAATTATATTCAATTTGGCTTTTTGACTATTCTTTTTGTGGTTTTCCATTGAAGACAAATTAAATGAAGATAATTATACCAAAGAATTTGTGATTGCAATCATTTTCTGGAAGAAAGTGAGTATTATCTGACAGAATTGCAGGGGCGCCAATACTTTTGGCCAACTATATGGGAATCGCCCAGGTAGATGCTTGCAGCAGTAGCAGTGCAGGAAACAGGGACACAGACAATGGGTTGCACACAAGTTCAGGCTTTATTCACTTGTAGTGCATACACTGCCTTTGCAAAGGCACAAATAACAAAAACAAACACCTTCTCGGCTGAGAACTGACTTAAACATAGGAACACTTTTCCCTGACTATACAGGAGACTGCCTACCAGTCTCCCACCTGCAGCAACAACAGGTGGCACAGTACCTGCTCTGTAGGTTTAGTATGGAGTGATCAGCTCTGTCAGTGTGGTGCCACACTGCTAGTCTTCACACTCAGACTGTTATTAGGGCCTGATTAGTCAGCTGACCCCCCTGGTGTGAACCTCTACCATACACCCTTTAGGTGCCTGGCTGGAATGTACCAGTCTTCCCAGACCACCCCTTCACTCTCTCACTATATAAAAGTCACATAATACGCTTTAGGATTTGGGGAACGTGGACTACAAATTCAATAAGTTTATGTATTTCAATGTGATGTTTTTACCTCTGGGTAATTGTTCCTGCAAGGGCATATATGGATGGAGCCTCCTATGGGACACTAAAAAGATGGGGCCCACCTCCCCTTAGCCAGGTCCCTTATTGAAATAGATGGGATGTGTGTGAAGGGATTAATGAATAGTGTAATATACTACATGGAGATAGTAAATTATAGGGCCAGCATTAGCAGGTACCAATAATAGAATATATGTCCTTCTAGGTCACATGAAAACATTATCATATAGAGATTTTACCTTGTCTATGTCATCAATCCTTTGGAGACGGAGTACAGGAACTCTCACAATTCTCACCTCTGAGGCGGTATGCCTTTAAGAAAACAGGGAAATGTGAGTGATGGGATCCACAACAAAAAAGTGTAACCATAGTGAAAGAGGGGGTCCTCTATGTTATATGATTTTGGGGGGAAGACCCCTTATATTCCTTCTATCTATCGATGATATGAGAGAGAGAGAGAGAGAGAGAGAGAGAGAGAGAGATGGATTATATTTAGAGATGAGCGAGTACTGTTCGGATCAGCCGATCCGAACAGCACGCTTCATAGAAATGAATGGATGCACCTGGTACTTCCGCTTTGACGGCGGCTGGCCGCTTAACCCCCCGCGTGCCAGCTATGTCCATTCATTTCTATGCGAGCGTGCTGTTCGGATCGGCTGATCCCAACAGTACTCGCTCATCTCTAATTATATTGATAAAGACATGATAGATATCACATAAATATGATAGATAGATAGATAGATAGATAGATAGATAGATAGATAGATAGATAGATAGATAGATAGACTCTACCACTGTTGTTAATATCTGAGTATTTTTTAAATAATTCTCCCCCTATATATTATCATCCCCTGTGAATTGTTCATCTCATGGTTGCCCCACCAGCCCACCACATACAGTCTCCACCAGCCCACCACATACAGTCTCCACCAGCCCACCAAACACGGTCTCCACCAGTCCAGCACAAACTGCCTCCACCAGTCCACCACACATGAAATAACCCAGCCCACCATACCCGACATCTCCCAGCCCCCTACATATGGTCTCCACCAACCACATGGTCTTCTGCTGCAACACTGGGTCATTTTGTTAAGGGAAATTTCGAGCCCATCCGTAGAAACCAATAGATGTAACAGCCAGGGATTCCGTGTCAATGCCTCCTGGTTTTGAGTCCTGGGTGTACCTGTGACCTCTGTGACCCCTATAGCTATGCCAGTGATGTCAGGATATAATGCTAGGATACCTATAGACTAATGACCTATAGTCACATTATTTACCTTGATACACTTGTTTGATCTTGTCTTTGTCTTTTAGGTTCTTCAGAATCACCGTCAATTCTTTCCAAGGGATCCTCAGCTGCCCGACGTAACTTCTCCTTTGGTTCCCTTTTATTTCAAAATATATAAGGCACTTTGGATTAACCCTTTCCCACACCATTCTTAACATTCACGCCACCGGCGGATGGTCACTTACATAGGGTGTGGTCAATGGAGATGAGCCTGGACCATCAGCAGGGGCTGCTACCCAACCCCCCACCGCAACTACTGGGATTGGAGCAAACTCTAATCCTGGTTACTTAACCCCTAATATGCTGTGGTCAGTAGTGACCATGAGAGCATTGTTGTGTTACATAAGATAGAAAGTTCACTTTGTAAGCTTATACCATAGATTACTTATACCATAGTATACAATAGTATATTGCAGTATGGAGTGAAATCGCTATATTACTACAGTATTAAGCTCTGCCAGCGGTCATTCCGATTTATTGAGTGACTTATTCTTGCCGAAATACCCCTTTAAATCATAGTTACACCAATTTTAATGCAACCCAGAAAAATATGGGGGTTGACAGAAATGCGGTGTCAAGGCTGGAAACAACCACAAGTGTCGGACCCTCAGCAATCTCCTATGGATAGATCAGTAATATTAGGTCTTACATAACCTTTTTAAAAGGGTTACCCGGTTTCTGCTATTGATGGCTGACCCTGCCGATCTAATATTGATGGCCTGTAAGGACAATCCCTTTAAGTATTTCCTGCTTAGATTCCCTCATGCATGTATAATGAGTGATCATGGCAACAATAACCAACACTTATTATATTACAGCTATTACCTTGACTTTCTTGTCGGATCGCTCATTTGCATCTTTCTCTTTTGTCTTTCATGAGCTTCACGATCTGGTTCGGCACTTTTGGAAAAATAAGTGTGATGTAATAAATGTTTTCTAATCAGTCTGTCCCCAGGATCAGTGATGGGTTTCTGACCATCTGACCCCGCAAACATCAGCTGTTCCAGGCATCATCCAATGCTGGAATCTATTCAAGGGACCAAGCTGGAAGCAAAATAGAAGTAGAGCTGCAGTCCTCCGGCACCACCAATATACTGTGGAATGGAGCCTTCTGTTCCCTGTTCTGTCCCCTTTATATGTTCTGGTGCAGAAGCACATCAGATCATATACAGGGGAGCAGCTGATCTGTGTGTGTTAGCCAGGTCCCCACCAATCTAATACTGATGACCCATTATGAGAATGAGAATAGGTCATCAGTATAAAATTGCACCCTAGCCTGCAAAACCCCTTTAAAAAGAACATGCCAATGACCTACATCATCTGATAACCACTGTCACCCTGAGCATTTTGTTTATCCAAATCCATTCAGCTATTCCAAAGATATAAGCCCTGTTAGTCTTTATTCAAATTAAAGTATACTAGCCATGCAGGTGGTAATACTGTGCTACCTCTAGGGCAGGGTCTCTGTGTGTTGTAATGTTCCCAACCATGTAGCTAGTAGACCCTTATCAGCATCAACACTAAAAGGGCTTATATCTTTGGGATAGCTGAACAAATTTGGATAAACCAAATCCCAAAATGATGAGAGTGAGAGCACCTATCAGATGAGGTATGTCATTGGGCTTAAGTTAAATATTAGAGATGAGCGAGTACTGTTCGGATCAGCCGATCCCAACAGCACGCTCCACAGAAATGAATGGATGCACCTGGTACTTCCGTTTTGACGGCGGCCGTCCGCTTAACCCCCGCGTGCCAGCTACGTCCATTCATTTCTATGCGAGCGTGCTGTTCGGATCGGCTGATCCGAACAATAATCGCTCATCTCTATTAAATATATTAAACATGGACAAAGCAATGGGGCACCCAAGAGTCCTCAAAGAGCCAAGGTCCGTTATAACTTTGTGCTGTCTATAAGTTATACTCTCTAAGCATAATGTCAATGGCCGGCAACAAAGTAATGGCATAGCCATATTGTACAAGGCTCTAGGTTACAATTAGAGATCTGTAGGCTTAACCTCGATTATAGGAAAGATATCCCAAGCGTGGCACATGGTATGCAAATAGATATTTGTGAGGTAGTCTACAGACATGAAGTCTTACTTTGAAGTTGTTGGTTGGTCTCTGCCATGTTCAGATGTTCTTTCCTTTAATCTTCTGGAGGTTTGGCAAATCTCATGACATGAACACTCCCTTCTGAAAATAATAAGAAAGTCCTTGTAGCCCGTGTGTCTTCATGTATTCACATTTGATGCAACACTAAAACGAAGCGCAATCTAGTCATTAGTATAGTGGGTCGTGGACTGGCTGTGCCACCAATTGGCTTTGGGTCACTCACTGTCTCAGTAGCCCCCAAGTATACAGGGATCTGGATTTTTCTGCAAGAAGGTAGAAATGGGGGGAGGGAGAGGCACTAAAGAGTTAGGTAGACAAATAACAAGGGACCTAATTGTTCATCAGGGAGAGACCAATTCATTTCCATGGGAGTTATCAGGTTGAATCTGCCTGTAGATCGAGCATGATCAGCCTCTGCCTCCCATTGAAATGAATGATTTCAGGCAGAATTTGGAGCTGGTTTTGACACAGAATCCACTTGAAATTCAGCTACACCCTAAGGGACCAAATAAATAAATAAAACTTGAACAAGGGAGAACTCTGCTTTTTCTTCCACTATAGGTTACAAATAGAGATGAATGAACAGTGAAATATTTGATATTTGATTCGAATAGTCCCTCAATATTCCACTATTCGAACGAATATCAAATCCCATTATAGTCTATGGGGAAAAAAGCTTTGTTTAAGGAGAAACCACTATTCAACTCAGGAGGGTCACCAAGTCCACTATGACACCTCAGCAAATGATGACAACACCTCTGGAATGCAACTGGGACAGCAGGGGAAGCAAGTCTGGGGGCATCTAACACGCCCAAGACCCTGTATTACGCCACTAATGCGGACTTTTTCCCATAGGAATGCATTGACCAGCGTTGATTGGCCGAATGCTATTGTTATGTCAGTCCAGGTAGCTGCAACGGGGCTAAGGGATAGCAGTAGGGAATCTCGCCCTGCACTACTCCCACTAGCTATCCCGGTCCCTGCCTCACGGGTGTGGGTCGGCTGTACTCAGGCTAAGCCTGACCCCGACAGCTCCTCTCTCACTGATTCCGTAGGCCTAGAGGGAAGTGGGAGAAGGAATGCCCTATAAGATCTCTAGGGACTGGAGACTAAAGGGGGTCACCCCTAACGAACAAGTGAAGCTGCTACTGACAGGGACTGACAAGGGTGTGCGCTGACTAACAACACAAGCAGCACACAGGAAAAATGTGGGAAAGGATTCCCCCAAACCAATATGGGACGGTACCTTACACTAGGAAACAAACACAGGGAAACTGAGTAGAAATCAAAGGATAAGGCAATTCACTCACACAGTCAATTATACACAGAGGTAGGATTGGTGAACACAGAAGGGAAAACTCACACACCAACTAGTTCACCCAAACCTCCCAAAAACCAACCACGGAACTTCCTCTATCCAAGATAACCACCTACTCCTCCTGCTAAGGCCTAGCTCTGTAAAAGCGACACTCAGCACAGAACCATGGGAGGCATGGGTTTAAATACAGAGTAGAGACCACTCCTCCCAGGTGCAAATGGGAGGACAGACTAATCAACCAGGAGATAAAGCTGCCTACCAGCAGTGCGCACGTGCAAGTCAGAAGGTGTGCACCAATACCCACGACAGGACAACCCCGCAGCGCCAGGATGCCACCCCAGACACTGCGCAGCCAAAAACTCCCCAGGTAAGAAAAATAGAAAGCAATGAACCTAAATACTCCTAACAGCTATACAGTGTACAGCATTCGGCCAATCAACACTGGTTCTGCCGGAGGCTTGTCTGTGAGGAGGCGGAGTCTAAGATTGGTCCACAGCATTGTGGTCCGATCTCAGGTGTAGCAGAGTCAGCTCCCGCATAATGCAAGCTGCCAGCGATCCCGACTAATATATGGTGCGCTGTCACAATGTATTTGCATTGAACTTACTCTTGTATTTAACTCGGGCTGGCAAGGTCTCTCACTTTCAAACTTCACCTGCAAACACATCTCGTGGCAGACCATTATATGCTAGTCGGGATCCCTGGCAGCTTGCGTTATGTGGGAGCTCAGTTTTTCTCATAGGAATGCATTGACCAGCGTTGATTGGCCGAATGTACAGCATTTGGCCAATCAACGCTGGTTCTGAAGGAGGCTCATCTGTGAGGAGGCGGAGTCTAAGATTGGTCCACAGCAGTCTCTATTGTGGTCCAATCTCAGGTGTAGCAAAGTTGAGCGCACAGCTCTTCTACATCTCAGGTGTAGCAAAGTTGAGCGCACAGCTCTTCTACATCTCAGGTGTAGCAAAGTTGAGCGCACAGCTCTGCTACACCTGAGATGCAGCAGAGCTGTGCGCTCAACTCTGCTACACCTGAGATCGGACCACAATGGAGACTGCTGTGGACCAATCTTAGACTCCGCCTTCTCACAGACGAGCCTCCGGCAGAACCAGCTTTGATTGGCCGAATGCTGTACATTTGTCCAATCAACGCTGGTCAATGCATTCCTATGAGAAAAACTCAGCTCCTGCATAACGCATTACTTTACTTTTTCCGATTTTTTTTTTCGATGCCTACGTTTTCCTACTTCCTATCCCACCTCCCCTGCACAGTTAGTGGTGTTAAAAAAAGCACCAGGGAAGGTGGGAGGGGAAACAAATTTTTACTGCGTTTGCAGCGTGGTATTCAATAGGAATCGAATATCTCGAACAGCCTGATATTCGATCGAACGCTGTTGGTTCATCTCTAGTTACAAACGCTACATATACCTTTTTAATAGGTACTTTGCTGTATAAGACTGCTGGGTGTTTGTCCATGTTACTAAGTGTATAGCATCTGTACGATTTTTGAGATGTGGGTATGCCTTGTCATGTCACTGTGAGGGTGAGCTAATATAAGGCTGGGGTCTAACAGCAAGGTGGGAGATGTGTACGGATACAGGTCGTATAATAGACATTTACATTGTGGGCTACCATAGTATGTGGATGAATAGAACAACAGGATGTTAAATCTCTATTACCTTGAGGAGTGTGCTTGCTCATGCTCAGATGGTCTCTGCTCTTCTCTTGTATTGTGGGATTCATGTTCCTCACTTTTGGGAAACGAAAGTGGACAATTAAGAATATACTGTAAAGGGTGAAGGCCATAGAAAGTATAAAATGAAAGAAGCATGTTCTTATTCCATGCAGATATAGACAAGGATATGATACGTTACCTGGAATTACTTTCCTGGTTTTCATTCAGATTTGTCCCCACTTGTGCCACTAATTTTGACGCCTGACATATATCGCTAAGGGTTTTCTCCCTGTAAGTCCTTTCTGCCATGATAGTGCTGTGGGCTAGATATCTGGCTACAAGGGACTTCTCTGAGTCTGTATATTTGGACATGGTCCAGGTTTCACATGTACGTCTGATGAGCTGGCTTGTGATATTTGGCACGTTAAATCTAAAAGAATAAAAAATGAAGTACAATTTCTCAAAGATTATCTGTGTTACTACTCACTGGATCAGGCAATAGATAAGTGACCTGCGGTGAAGATTTTACCCGCTCTATGCAATGTGCAATATTGGTGGCCATACCCTTAACCTCTAGATGTAAGCAGCAATGGTCTCCAGCAGATATCAGAAAGCAGACTCCCTGTTAGATAAGAGGAACTTAAATGCTTGTTTCTCCTGAAATCTAATAGCATAATCTGGGAATAACCAAGGCAGAATATCTCTTATATCCCCTGAGAATAAAGGGATTGGACATGTTCAAATCTAACAGTCCAATTCTTCTTACCCCTGACATCTGCCATCAAGAAGGAGTTGGGACATTCCCATATAAACATAGTTGTATACTAAGTATATGGCTGGAAGCAGCCATGCTCCTGTTCAAGTGAATGTGAGTAGGGCTACAGTGTTGCAGTTCATAGAGTGTAGCAATCTAATCTGAAGTTCTGCTCCCATTCACTTGAATAGAAACAGGTTTGCTTCCGGCCATATACTTGGTATACAGCGTCCGATGGTCGCATCCACCAGTTAGGGTGTCGGACACTGACTGATCTGATTCTGATGACCTACACCGTGTACAGCTCATCAGTATCAACCATGTCCCGATCCTGGACAATCCCTTTATTCTTACGTATATGGCCATTTCTATAATCATATATTTTACGTACTGAATGTAATTAGCCTGGTGGGACTTACTTTTTATGATATCTTTGTACGTCATTGGATACATTGTATATTTTCATACCAGTTGATGACAAGAAAAAAGCATTTTGGGGGGAGTTTATTGTCAGTAGAGCCGGGCGGATCTTTTCATAATAGACAGTGAACCACTAGAAGAATACGGACAGACATTAGTTTTCGGTGTAGATATCATTAGGACTTGTTCACACTGTTATAGTGACCCGTTCCCAACATAGACTGACAAGGCTTGTGACATCCCATCTCTTGGAGATGGTCCGCGGGTCGTAGATACAATCTCCTATTGTGACGGGTGGATTCTGTGTCTTATCTACATACACATGATAGCTGTGACCATCACTGTGCTGTAAGTGAGGAAAGAAAGGAATAAAGCAGGAGGGGTCAGCATATAATTTGGCTTACTAGCCAGAGTCAGAACTGCAGGATTTCTAAGTAATTTCTTAAAATATAGATAATAATGAAATATAAAAAAAAAATCTTTAATAAATCACCTGGGACATATAGAGGGATAGATAAGTTAATAGATGATAGGTAAGGTGACAGATAGTCCTGATCCAGTGACATATAAGGCTGATTAATGTTTCTCTTGATTTGTCATATAAATAGGAAAAATGGAACTGAAGATGACAGATCCGTCATTTGACCAACATCAACAAAGCCACTGACTTATGATGTGATCGTTGCGACATACTGCCCACAGTTATACGACGAAAGGTAAATATGATGGGCTCAACAATGGAGGCTAAGAACGGAGCCTCCTGCGTAGGTGTGAATCGAGCCTTCCATACATGATAAGTTCTACTCAAGACGTACCATCTCTTCTTCTTTAGTTAATGCAAATGCTGCCACTTGCTGTGTAGCGGTTTTGTGATCCTTCACTCCCACAATAACCATTTCTTCAGCCGTTCCTTGATGTGAATGTTTGTGTCTTACTCGCTGATGCCATTCTGTCACCTACAATGTGATCAAATAGGTTATACAAGTCATCTTCCCTTTCACTGACCCACATCAACTACTAGTGATGAAGCTGCATTAAAGGGGTATTCTGGTTACATGTTACCCCTATGCAAAGATTAGGGGTTAACTTGCTGATCAGAGGGTATCCCACTGCTGGGATCCTCACCCCACTGTTCCCGGGAACCAGGGTGCATTGGACCCCTGGATGTACAGCATATGCCACGTCATTGGTCCACAGAAAATAGCTCAATATTTGGTCACCTCTGCGGTCCTCATTCAAATGGAGCAGTGTGCGCTGTATGACCAGGTACACAGTCATAACTGGGCTGCAATACACCCTGGTGCTCGAGAATGCTGCGGGTCCCAGCAGTGGAACACCCACCAATCAGCAAGTTACCCCCAATCCTGTGGCTAGGGGAAAACTTGTTGTAACTGGAATACCCCTTTATAGATGAATAAAGGATTCCCAAAATGAGATATTGGTTAGTTTGTTGCCAGAAGAGATAAAATGGCCGAAAAGAAACAAAGGTCACACAGTGAAAACTCCATTGCCCTGAAAGTAACTGATGAAAGTTCTAAAAATACTTGGAATCCCAACAAACATCCTAAAAATCCTACACCCTCCGGGGCCGAACTATCAAAACAGACACCTACATTTACTGAGGGAGATTTTTGTTATCATTTATGCCAGAAAATGAGCCAATTACGATAAATTTGTCAGGGTCGATGGCCAGCCCCACCAGGGCACAGAACGTAAAATGTCACAATTATTTAGTAGAAATTCTCACTTGTACAAAAAGATTTTACTTCTTCATGAGTTGTACGCCACCATTCATGATAAATCAGCCCCTCTGTGTTGTGTCTGTGGGGTGGAGAAGTATGATGGGGGCTTCTGAATGTAAGAACATCATAGCACTTTGTTCCCAAAATAACAGACAGTCACTGTAGCCAGATAATCCTTCTACTTACAGTCATGTTTTTCACTACGCCGGGCCTCTGAAGGTGTTTTAGGATCAGTAAACTTTCAAGGTAATACAATATGTCGAGCTGATGGTTCACATGAAGTTTTTCGTTGTTTTTGGCAGCTCTGATGGCACGTAGGAAGGACGGCTTGGCTACATGTAACAGGCGTCGGCACTCCTGTGGGGTTGAATTGTCTCCTATTAAAGCAGAGTACCTAGAAAGAAGGAATAAAAGCTATAAAACTACAGTGACATTGAAGTGGCTGGGTATAGTAAAGTGTTATAGATCATACACGCCAGCTTAAAGGGGATGTCCACCAGTTATTCCACTGCTGACCAAACGTAAATTGATAACATGCGTATTAAAACCCATTGCGCACGATCATATGTGGGTCACCAGCCATGTTTGAATGGCGTTGCACAGATGTTCAATGAATAGGGGCTGAAAAACTGCACAGGTATAGGCCTTCTCCTGAGTTTTGTGGCCCGAACTGTCGACCCACACACTAATCTGTGCAACACATGGTCAACTGAATAGGTACAGAGAAATGAATGGGTCAGTGTGATATCCGGGAAAACCCCATTAGCGCACTGACCGCACTGACCTCGCCCAAATGCTGGCCCAAACAGGAGCATGATCGGACAGGGTTATGAGGTCGATCTTAGAGGTAGAGGAGGATGAAGCAAGAGAGTGTGAGATGAAGATATAATCAAGTCTTTGTCTAGGATTGGAGAAAAACGAGTAGTCTCTTGTCGTAGGATTGTGTAGACGCCATACGTCCGTCAGGCCAAGGTCACACAGGGTTTGTTGAAGTTTGCCTAAGGCTTTCTGGGAGACTTGAGATACACCTGAGGAGGAATCCAAAGCTGGGTTTAAGGTAATGTTGAAATCACCAGCTAGGACTACTGGGCCTTCAGCAAAGAGTTGGAGCTTCTGAAGCACATTTAGCAACCATGGATATTGATGTCAGTTTGGAGCAAAGATATTGGCTAAAGTCAGTTTCTGATCGGAGTGGACAATACGAAGGTCTCTCCAGGTTGACAGGGGTGATAAGATAGACAAAGAGAGGCGACCACAGTGACAGGAGTGAATAAAGAATAAACCTTACTTGGTAGGGAGAAGTAACGGATAAGATAATCAATCAGCAGTGCATTATAAGCGTGAACAGTGACTACTCCTAAACAGTAATGCAATGGCAAACAGTATAGTAACATGGAAATATAATAGAATCTTCTCAAGGATATCTAACAAGTCTGGATACATAGATTACAATTGTAGATAACAGAAAAACTAACGAGTTGTAATAGAATTCAGCAAGATAATTGCATGAGACATTCCTGTAGGGGACGCAAAGGAATCATAATTATTATTGATATAAATCAATCAATAAGACTCGTCAGATGTATAGGAAATGTTGTTTAGCCTCGGGGTGAGAAAGGGGGTGGGGAGGAAAGTGTGCGGGGGGGGGGGGAGGATCGATGTTTAGAGTGGCTAGACAGGTATACAGGAGTGGGAAAGTGGTCAAAATATCTCTATGATATCTAAGCCAAAACAGTATAAGATTGTAATTGTAAGTGCAAATATACAGTACAGCAGACATGAAGAATCTTGCCGTGTACCTGTCTCATAGCGCATAGAAAGCTCACCTTGTTTGTATATGAAAAATGCGACCACAGAAGAGATAACACACTAGTGCATGTCGGTTAAGGAAACAAAAAGAATGATTAAGTCCATGTAATACTGGGGGACAGGAGAGGATAAAGAGGAAGGTATTTGGGAAGACTTTGAAGGCTCTAGAGGGGAGTATGAGGCAAAGGAGGGAGGAGAGAGAGAGATAGTATGTGACTATAGTGCTGAATGGACCACAATACTATATAATATATCGCCGCCGGGCTCCAGCAGGACCTTGGAGAGCTCACAGGAGTCTACGGCGTTCCAACACTGTTGAGTATTGTGAACATCTCAAACAGAAGTGTGAATGAGATCATAGGAATTATGAAATCATTGCAATGTTGTTGAATCAAGATAAAGTAGATCATAATTACGAGATCTCTGTAAGGTCAATGTGAGTACATGACTATAGCAGAAGTATCACAGAAGTACACGAAAAAGTCCATTAGAGTCACTCAGGCTTCATATTACATAGCAACTTACAGTTGGAGGCAAGAACAAGGGGGGGGGGGTGAAGAAGAACGGGGAGGGGGATGAGAACGGAAGAAAGAGCAGGAAAAGTAGCAGAAGAGCGGGAATTTAACAGAGTTAAGAAGACAAGAAGAAGAAGGGGGAGGAGGGGTGGAAGGTGGAAGAAAGGGTGGAGGGGGGTGGTGAAGTAGAGTAAGTACTATTGGAATGTGTTTCAATATGGAGAGCACTATATGGATCAATATATAAACTATAGTGAATATCTATTCTAAAAAAAACATGGAACTTTAAGCAAATGGCACTTAAGAGTGAGAGCAATAAAACAAGTGTAATAAACTCCTGATGCAGACTGTGAACTCAAAAATGTCCATCATTCAGGTAAGAATAGAAGAGTTAGGTCTCACACCCAGCTTCGTGGACTTAGGAGATTTGAATTTGCTACCTGTTTTCCCCCAAGTCCAATGAGGGTAGCTGTGGGAAGGAGGTAAAATCTTCAGATACCTGTTGCCACAGCGGGATTTCCATTGGAGGAATATCTAGGAGTTGCCAGGCTGCTTGGAGATCTTCATGAGAATGAATAGTAATCCTGCGCCCATTCTTCAAGATAGAGATGCCAAATGGGAAAAGCCAGGCGTAGGAGAGTACATGTTGGCGTAGAGAGTCCAAAAGAGTGGAGGGGGCCAGATCTTGGAACAGACGTAGTTCGGTCCCTTCATAAGTCAAATCCGTTCATCCCCTGGCAGCGCGGAGTATATCAGTGGTGTCTGCAGAGGTAAACAACCCGCAGATGACATCCTAGGAAGCTCGTCTTGACGACGCTTAGGTCTGACAGCTCGATGAATACGCTCAATTCTGATGGAGTCAGCTCTCTCCTGTCCCAGTAAGATGGCGAACAAGTCTTTGGCAAAGGCTGGCAAGGCATCGGGAAGACAAGATTCGGGTAAGCCTTTAATCCTCACATTCCTCCTTCGATTTCTATTTTCAAGATCCTCAATGAGAGAGAAGGATTTGTTACGATGTAATGTTTGTTCATGGATATGTTGTTCCAAGCAGTGGAGTGGGAAACCATGTCGGCAGAGCACGCTTCCAAGGTTTGAACACGTTTTCCAATTGATTGAAGCTCAGATATGAAGTCTGCAAACTCAAATAATAGCAGAGCCACAGCTTGCAAAAGTGTTTTGCGGAGGAATGATTTAGTGATGATCTCCATTCTATCAGTGCTCGGAAGGCTGTCCACATCGGAGTCCTCAGCATACTCTCCATTACTTAGTTCTTCGGGGGCCATCTTGCGAGGAGGGATAGGAGAGGTGCTGGATTTCTTCCTTAAGTATTTTTGTAAATCAGCTTGCATTTGTCGAGCCCCTGAGGTGCCAGGGGTATCAGGTCCACGTTCTTTATTAAGCTTTCCCATGGTAATCGATTTTGGAGACCTGGAGAGGTACCGTTAGCCCAAGGTTAGGCGGAGCTGCCATCTAAGTGCACGGTCAGGCTCCGCCCCCTACAAAGTACAATTTGTCCCGCAAACAACAAGCCATCATGTGACTCTGAACTGAAAAATGTAAAATATTATGGCTCTTGGAATGGAGTGGAAGGGAAAAAACAGAAACAAAAACAAAAATTGACAGAGACATGAGAGGGTTAAAGGGATAAATGAAATAATGTCATTACCTTTTAGCTACGACCTCTTTACAGACATCTTTGCTAAGGATCTTTTGTGTATTTTCTAAGACTTTTAGGAAATACGTACAATGATTAAAAAGTCTTGGCCTGTACACTGACAGATTCGTAGCCGTCAAATTATACTTCACAAACCTCCTAATGCTTTTCAAATACTTTAGGACCGTTTGGCTTTTTAGGCTACACCTTTTTAATTTGTCAAAAAACTTGTGTGTCTTGTCCAGCCGCTTTACAAACTTTAAGCTAGCTTTTTTCTTATTGATGAAATATAAATATCTTGACACGTTCTCCACCTAAAAGAGAAGAAAATTGGATTCAACCTTGAAAAGTAAAGCACACCATATGTCAACTGTGAGACACAGGCTAGAACAGGGATACTCAACTGGTGGACCGGGGTCCAAACCCAGAGTGCAGCCACCAAATGTCCGGAACCCCTGCGTCCTGGTGCCTTATGTCAGCAGCATCTTCTGACCACTGTCACCGAACCCCTGACATCTTACAATAACAGCACAAGCAGGGATAGGCAATCGTCACTAATGCCTACAATGGTGATTGATCTTGCATAGGCAGCAAGGACAATTGCCCATCCCTGCTGACGTTATTGTCAGATGTCAGGGCTTTGGTGATATAATATAATGTCATGTCAGTGGTCCCATACACAGTATAATGCCACTTTACTGTACCATCACAGTATAATGCCAATTAGTGCCCCCACACACAGAATATTGTTCTCTAGTGTACCCCATATACAGTATAATGCCACATCACTGCCCCCATACAGTATAATGCCCCATTAGTACCCCCACACACACAGGATATTGTTCTCTAGTGTACCCCATATATAGTATAATGCCACATCACTGCCCCTATACAGTATAATGCCCCATTAGTACCCCCACACACACAGGATATTGTTCTCTAGTGTACCCCATATATAGTATAATGCCACATCACTGCCCCCATACAGTATAATGCCAATTAGTACCCCCTCACACAGGATATTGTTCTCTAGTGTACCCCATATACAGTCGAATGCCACATCACTGCCCCTATACAGTATAATGCCATTTAAAGCCCCCTCACACATAGGATATTGTTCTCTAGTGTACCCCATATATAGTATAATGCCACATCACTGCCCCCATACAGTATAATGCCCCATTAGTACACCTACACACAGGATATTGTTCTCTAGTGTACCCCATATATAGTATAATGCCGCATCACTACCCCTATACAGTATAATGCCAATTAGTGCCCCCTCACACACAGGATATTGTTCTCTAGTGTCCCCTGTATATAGTATAATGCCACATCACTGCCCCTATACAGTATAATGCCAATTAGTGCCCCCTCACACACAGGATATTGTTCTCTAGTGTACCCTATATATAGTATAATGCCACATCACTACTCCTATACAGTATAATGCCCCATTAGTGCTCGCTCATACACAGAATATTGTTCGCTAGTGTACCCCATATATAGTATAATGCCACATCACTGCCCCTATACAGTATAATGCCTCATTTGTACCCCCCCACACAGGATATTGTTCTCTAGTGTACCCTGTATATAGTATAATGCCACATCACTGCCCCCATACAGTATAATGCCCCATTAGTACCCCCACACACAGGATATTGTTCTCTAGTGTACCCCATATATAGTATAATGCCACATCACTGCCCCCATACAGTATAATGCCCCATTAGTACCCCCACACACAGGATATTGTTCTCTAGTGTACCCCTTATATAGTATAATGCCACATCACTACCCCTATACAGTATAATGCCCCATTAGTACCCCCACACACACAGGATATTGTTCTCTAGTGTACCCCATATATAGTATAATGCCACATCACTGCCCCCATACAGTATAATGACAATTAGTGCCCCCTCATACATAGGATATTGTTCTCTAGTGTACCCCATATATAGTATAATGCCACATCACTGCCCCCATACAGTATAATGCCCCATTAGTACACCCACACACAGGATATTGTTCTCTAGTGTACCCCATATATAGTATAATGCCGCATCACTACCCCTATACAGTATAATGCCAATTAGTGCCCCCTCACACACAGGATATTGTTCTCTAGTGTACCCTATATATAGTATAATGCCACATCACTACTCCTATACAGTATAATGCCCCATTAGTGCTCGCTCATACACAGAATATTGTTCGCTAGTGTACCCCATATATAGTATAATGCCACATCACTGCCCCTATACAGTATAATGCCTCATTAGTACCCCCCCACACAGGATATTGTTCTCTAGTGTACCCTGTATATAGTATAATGCCACATCACTGCCCCCATACAGT